>NC_053395.1:42189255-42489255 GCF_905171765.1 Bufo bufo
TTCTGTCACCGTTCTCACAGGTGAATGTGTTTCACCTGCCAAGTCCACGACCGGCCCGGAAAACACGTGCAGGTTTATCTGCACCGTCCGAATGCGCTCCAAGGGCCAGCAATGATGGCTGATGCAATACGGAAGGAATAAAAGGGGTTAAAGTCCGGGCTCTAATCGTGGTTGTGGGGAGAAGAGAAAGTCTTGATTACATGGCTCGAGATGCACTATCTTTCTGATAATTACAGGCTCATTAGCACAATATGGGTCACGTGCCGTCTCTTCATTAGTCAGCCGGATCTTGCATTCTCTTTCCAAATCACTCGAGCGGGGGGGGGGGGGGGGGGGGGGTTGACTAGAAGCATCGCTGTAGACAGGCTCCGGCTTATAATGGAATAATAATAATAACCCCACACGAGCTTGAGCACCATCCATAATTTATTAACTATAAATGCGGTGCTAGAGGCTGCGATCTGCTGTAGAACCACGTAGTGAGGCGGTCTCATCAATGGTAAAGAGCGCAGGGAAGTCACTCAGACATATCCAAGCCAGTGTCGGGGTTCGCCGCGAATCGGCGGCAAGATCTGCATGTATAATATATGGATTTTGCTGCCGATTTCACCCCCCGGTACATTGTAATCTGTGCCGCAGGTCAATTTAATCTCCGCAGCATGTAGATGGAGGTGTTAAAATGTCACCTAGACGGGTGGTATGCATTTACCCTTAAACGACCTATCGTTTAACTCAAGTTTTTATGTTAAACATATTATTTATAGCTATATTAAATTTTTCATGTCCCTATATAGGTTTAAACAAAAACCATAAAATCCTGCAGTTTTCGCACTGGCCACTAAGCCTAATAATAGGCGCCATTTCTTGGTCTGTTGTTATGTATAGGCGCTTGTACCCTGTTTTTACTGATTGCACAAAATAATTAGGTTCTCGATCAAACTCTTGGAGGTGTTTATATATGTCCACCTCGAGGATCAATATCATTTGCATAATTTTTCTTTTGATCCATTTTTTTTAATTTTTTTTTTTATATCAAGCATTTGCTTTATATCCCCAACACTCAGAGGCACCGACTTACCAGTGAAGAAAAGGTGGCGCTTTGTGGTCTCCTTTCTCTTTTCTAGACATGGATTGAGGAGACGCAGGAGCTGTAAGACCCGCTCTTCCCTCCGGGACTCGGTCAGACAGGCGTCATTCATCACCAGGTAGGGGTAAATTTTCCCGTTGTGACCTCGGATGTAGAGTCTTCTGGCAGCCGTATTGTGCTTCTGGACAATCTCTACTCTGGGCATAAATCTATAGAAAACAACAACAAGAGGATTGTCATCACCAAAACGGCCAACAGGAGGTCATGGCTTCTCGACGAGAGAGAGGCCACCTTCTGATAGCCAACCTAGCAGAACGCCAATCCATGAGGCAATATAACTGGTACAGATTTTACCATCTTGAACCCAAAATAATGGGACAAAACGACCACAAAGCACTATGATGGAAAGCGTGTTCCTAGAGATGAAGGCGGACCTCCCAAGAGTGCGGATCTGGATCTTTAAGGGTTAAAGCACTAAAGCGGTGATGAGACTGCAAAGATGACGGTTATAAGTCTACTTGGATTCAAAGTCCAATCAGCAAAAATGAGGAGAAGCTCTTGTTCTCGGTGACGAGCTGCCAAGTTGTAAATGTATGCTCGGCGGTAATCAGCCTGATGGGGAAAGCGATGCTGCAGCTCAGACGGCCAGCTAGAATCACTTTCCCGGCCAAATACCATCTTCAGTGCGGTCGTTTCTCACTTTAGTTCAGGAACCATTCATTTACGAGCGGTGATGCTGTAAATGACACCTGGCCCACAGGGACGCTTATAGACAGGGCGACATCCATCACTGACCGCTGAAGCGCTGGGTGCAGAAGTGCTTTTCATCTCCCCCACCCCCCTTCCCAAGTCCAAACACCGTGCTGGTCCATAAATCAACTCGTATAAGTGTCCAAACGAAAGGAGCCGATTATTGACCTATTAAAGGGGATGCAAAATGTGGAACTGTCCTCATACACACCGGAAACGGCTACCTCAGCGTCACGTCTACATTTCTTTACAGGGGTCGTCGAGTTCCCTATATTGATGACCTATCCTCAGGATGGGTCATCAAAATCAACTTGCTCGGTCCTGCGCCCCATTCATGGGAAGCGGAACTATAACTGCTCCTTCCCATTCAAGTGGATGGGACGGAGGAGCTGTAATCACTAGCGCTGCCTTCAAACAACTGATCGTCGGGGATGCAGAGAGTGGGACCCCTGGCGATCTGATATTGATGCCCTTTCCTGAGGATAGGTCACCCGTAATGGAAACTGGACAACCCCTTTAAGTCCAGAACATATTCAAAGGGAGTCTATCATCTGAACCGACCCCTTTAAATTTAGTCAGCAGGCCTACACATACAAGCAAAGTGGGCAGGACTGGCCAACTATCTTATGTGTATAGGGCGATGAAGGGGGGGGGGGGGGGGGGGAAGGATCAGACATGTCGAATTTAAACATGCCCAATCCTTTGCTCTTGAAGGAGATACAAATGTGCCAGGCAGTCTGGCCGCCAGTACTCCTCTCTACCCGTTGAGAACACAGGCATGACTTTTCTGAACCCGGCATGCATGTGTATGGGAGAAGGGGCTGGGAGAAATTACTGTTGGCCAACAGCTATTTTGCGGTATATTCATGGCCAATTATGCCCTTAAAAGGACTTTCTGAGACTTTTATATTGATGACCTAGCCTGTAGATAGGTCACCACTATCTGATCAGTGGGGGTCCAACACTCGGACCCCCAACAACCTCTCCAGAGAACAGGTCATCAGTATAAAAGTCTTGGAAAGCCCCTTTAATAAAGTGTAAGAAAGAACCCAGAAATCCGTCTCATCTCCTCGGTCATCAATTTTTGGAGCAGAAGGACAAATAGTGGAGGGGGGCAGCTTTGAGCTATTCCGAGTGTCATTTCAAGGGGGTTGTACGATGTCACTAAAACGACAACTCTGTTGCCCACGGGTTGTGTCTAGCATTAATACTCGGCTCCATTCATTTGAATGTGGCTGAGCTGCAATACCAGAAACAGCCTGCGGACAAGAGCGGCGCTGTTAATGAGGAGACCCTTCTTCATAATCTCTGATGATGGATGGCACAAAGCTGCATATCTATAGCGGCAAAATCACCAAAAATCATGCAAACAGAAGGCACCCACATGAACGCAGGTCTTCGCGTGAGGCCGGAGTGTGCGTGCATGTCTCGCCCTTTTCCTTGAGCTTTTTAGGTCTTGTTGAATAAGATTAATTTCCTACAATATCCCTTTTAAACTATTATTCTGACCCAGCCTGCCGCTACCTGTCAAGGACTTCACTCGGGAAGCCATTAGTTTGGCCGCATTCAATGTTTCTTTTGTATTCTAGCATTTTACTATCCAGAAAGGACAATGCCCCAGAACTGTCATAGCAACGAGAGAAATGAGAACACATTTCCGGAACAATCAGGTAGCAAGGTAACGCTAAGAGCGCTAGCCACAATGGCCATGTGAATAAACAATTCATCACGCTATGACAACCGGGAGGTCACAAAGTTGCAAACAATGAAACTTGCTTCAAAGCCATCATCAAAGGTAGCGATCCCCATTGTAAGGTGAGCGCCTTCTCTGGGCAATGGGGGGGCTTCACGTTACCTGGCGATCTTGATGTAATAATGCGTTGGCTTCGGCATGAGGAACTCTCCGGGAATCTCCACTTCTGCCGTCTGGGCGGAGAAATTGCTGAGGAAGCGACATTTCTCCTCGATGAGGAAGAACTTGGGCAGTTGCTTGGTTTTGGCCTCCAGGATCTTGATCCATTTCTTGAGCTTGGAGATGAGATTGTGCAGCTTCATGGAGCCCGGGACGCTGAAGTCAAAGTCTAAAGGGGAGAGAGAGAGAACGGAATGAATAAGTGTGGACCTATTCCAGAGGGTGACCACCATCTATATCCAAGCCACAAGCCCTGCAGACTCAATGGAGGAGACAGTTCATAAATTACCGGCACAACGTTATACACCTCACTGTGGTCGGCAAGGGTCCGATCGCTGTGACCCTCATCGATCACTAGAGGACAGAATGGCGGCTGAACTATTCAGCTCCGCTCTATTGACAGGCCGCATGGAAGGCCCGTCATGCTTACACAACTGAGGGTTTGGAACAATGTATCTGTCTAGGCAACATTATGGGTGGAATTTATTAAAGGGGTTTTCTGGGATTTTGATCGTGGTGGCCTATCTTTATGATCAAGGGGGGCCGACTCCAAGAACCTCCGCCAATTAGCTGCATGAAGAAGCCACGGCGCTTACGCCCCTTCCTAGGCCATGTGACGTCACGTTCATCAGTCACATGGCCTAGGCACGGCTCAGTCCCATTCAAATGAATGCAGGTGAGAGCTGCAATACCAAGCACAGCCACTATCCAATGGATGGCGCTGTGACTGGTAAGCTGCGAAGAGGGTGCGGCGCTCACTTAAGCTCCAGTGAGCGCAGAGGCTTCCTCAAACAGCTGATCGGCAGGGGTGCCAGGAGTCGGACGCCTGCGGATCTCATATTGATGACCTCTCCTGAGGATAGGCCGTCAATCTGAAAATTCCGGGGGAACCCCTTTAAGACTGGAGTTTCACATACCAGTCTTAAAAAAAAAACAACACACAACAACATTGTCTCATCTGAGACATTGGTGGCACATCACTAGGATAGGACCCACATCTGTCACCAGAATGGGTCCCTGAAAGTGAAAACTAGCACAGCGTGCTCTCCATTCAATACTATGGGAGTGAGCGCGATCAGCTATTTTCGGAAGTCCCATAGAACTGAACGAAGAACGCGCCTTCTACAGGACTGGCGGAGATAGCCGAAATAGTGCATGGTTATTTTCGACAGTCCCACAGAAATGAATGGAGGGCGGCCGCGCATGTGTGCCTGCTATCCTCTCACTTCGGGTGTCCCGTTCTGTAGGAAGTGCCCCCTTCCGAATTTGTCCCAGTTTTTAACAGCAAGCACGGAGCAAACCAGGAAATAATTGACCATTTTTGTTCCCCAAAAGTGTATAAAACAGTCAAGCGTTTGGGACCCACCCAGACATCAGACCCATTCAGCCAGTGGATGAGCGATGAATGTCTAAGGATGGACTACCCCTTTAAGTTCACATTTTACAATGTCATCATCCCAAGGTCTCCTGCAGTGATCACTGAGAGTAGACGACAAATCGAAACGGCATGCGCCAGTGCAGTTGAAGGGCGTTCTTCAGCTGTTCCCATTCCTAATGATGCAATCACTATGTTAAAACAGCTAGCTAAATTGGGGAGGCTTCCGAACACAGCTGCACACCGCTCATAAAAACGGACCGGCGATGGACTGAATAAAGTTAGACTATTAAGAAGAAAAAATAAACATCTGCTGCGATATATACTCAAGAGGACTCCGAGTCCCTGGTGCACGAGATGTGCCCATTCTTCACACAAGCCTTCTCCAGCTCCCACCGGTCAGGAGACATTTTACTATATAGAGCCATAAATAGATATTTAAAAGGTTAATCAGGCACGTCTCCCTCCGAAGGGCTTTTTCTATTCAAAACTGCATTTCCGGAAGCAACGTCGACCCATTAAACAGAAGGAAAGCAACATTTCAGAGCATTAACCGCAACTGACTTTCTGAGGCTGGGCAAACAATGGCTGCTGCCTCTTACCCTGCCGGCCTTCATCCATTAAATGTAATCACATGGTTCACGTCTTCCATTATCTGCTGTCATGCGACTGTTGTGCCACACGGCCTGCATCAAGGAAAGACTTCGTGGGCTCCAGATATGTAGGTCAGATTTAAAGCTGGAAGCTACTTTTAAAGTGAATCCCATCAGCCAATTTCCATATCGCGGCGGCTCCACATGGCCGGAGAAATCAGCGTCCCACCAGATGGCCTGCAAGTCTTAGAAAGGGGAAAGTGCCCCAAATAGTTTGTACAGACTGGAAAATGTAATGGCGGGGGTTAAAAGGGAAGGCAAAAAAGGGACCAACGTCCCCGAGTCCAATCCAATCGATACCAATTATGTCTAATATGGTGTAAGGTGGCATACGTCAAACCCGATCATAGGTCCCAAATCAAAGAGAGTGTCCTTTTGGGCTGGAGTACATCAGTATACTTTTTTTTAATGGTTTTATGGCTGTATGAAAGAGGGGCGCAGACTGTGCTATGCCATACAGGAAAAAAACTTTTTAAAAAAGTATACCGCACAGTATAGGTTTTCCTTACAATAGGAGCCTATGGGTAACATATGCCAATAAACGCCAACCAGGTGGCATCCATCCGAGGTATAGGTTGAAAAATCCTACTATGTCTTTTGTACCTCCAAAAGACGCAGTGTGAAAGTAGCCTTAGGGAATGACAACTGCACTGACCCCATTTTTGACTTATTCCAACAGTTGTCAGGGAGGAATAAACACTGCAGATATTGATAGTGCATCATCTAGTCTGTGTCACCTCCTTACAACATCCCCCGTTCCCTCTGTCCTAGTACGCGTGACCCCGACTATCAGACAGAGCAGAGATTGTCGCTCTGGCAGTCTCAAGCTATCCATGTATTACATATAAATGGCCGCCAAGACAACACAACGGTGTCTGGTTGGCCTCGGCTTCCCCCGCCAAAATTTGCTGTTTGATGGGGGCGTCAGTGGTAAAGCATAGCCCAACTACACCGGTGACACTCGTGGTTTGTTATACACGTCAACCACATTGTCAAAGCCACGCCATTCACGTACCCAGCTTTATATGGTCAAGTCCGTTTCTCTGGAGCAAATGGTTTAAATACTAGTTGCTGACCTCTAAAACGGAAAACAAAAAGGAGGGTTTGTCCCTAACCTATTGCTATAGGGTAGGCTATAATATTGCATCCTCAATTCCGGACGCAGAGCGGAACCTATAAGTAGTGAAGGGAAGCAGAATAGGATGAAACAAGCCCTCGTTACCTGTTGTGAACTGGCTCTTCAGCTTCTGGAAGACCGGGTCTTGTGCCGTGGCCTGGGCTCTTCTTGCCAGTGACTCGGAGGCTGCGCTGGAGAACATGGTTGAGACGTTGGAGACATTCTCCAGCCCCACACCAAAGGTGCTGACCAGCTTCTTGACAAAGTTCAGAGTATGAGGGGTGATTTTAGCATCAGAAACGGCTCCGCTCTTCTCAAAGGCCACGGAGTAGCATTTCGCCAGTCCTTGCTGCAACTGCCTGAGGACCTGAAAGAAGAAAATCAAGAAGAACGTCACTAAGCTCTCCTAAAACTTCCGCCCGGCAGTGTGTTCGGTGACGTCACCAGCTCTGATGGGCGGGCTTTAGCGCTGCCCTAGCCGTTTTACTGGCTAGGGCAGCGCTACATCCCGCCCATCAGTGCCGGTGACGTCACCAGGGTTCCTGGCAGCCCCATGGAGAGCCCCGGTACGTCACCGGATCTCCTAAAAATGCATTTGCCCTGTGCGATTTAGAGCAGGGCAAAGGAGAGCATCGGAGCATGAACTGCTCAAATGCTTATGTCAGGGGGGCTGCCGGGGGGGAAATGGAGGTATGTCCGGGTTCAGCTCTGAACCCGGACAACCCCTTTAAGGTATATGACCAGTAGCCACCCATTGATTGTATCATTGTACAGGACTCCGCACTTACCTCCTCATGCCAGTTCTCTCTGAACCAAACCATCTGGTCTACGATGCCTTCCAGGGATGACAGCAGGGTGGGGTGCAGCTCTCTCTGCATGTGCATGATTCGGCTGCACCTCCACATGGGTGCTGTGGCACGGATTGGCCCCGGGTCAGAGGCAGAATGGGACTGGGTACCCACAGAGCTTGGCTGGTGCTGCCCAGAGTCTGCGAGAGAGCAATATAGATGCAATCACTTTACAGCATAGGCACAAATTACAGGTAGAGATTGTTTCAGTAGATTCCCAGTTCCCACCCCATCATACAGGCAGACACTTCCTTTGTAGATTTAGTGGTAGATTTTGCAGCCGATCACCGGTTTGAAAGGGCAATCCCTGTGCCCTCTTCTTAATATACCAAGCACAGCGCCTACATTCTGTAGGTGCTGAACTTGGTATTGCAGCTCAATCCCATTCACCTGAGGCCTCAGTGCTCTCCCGAGTGCCATGGCCCCTTACAACAGCTGATCGGCGACAGTGTAGGAAGTTGGGCCCCCTCCGATCGGATACTGATGACCTATCCTGAAAGTAGATCATCAATATTTAACCCCTTTAAGCTCTGGAGCTTTAGAAAGCCTTGTATATCTGAAGGCTATGCAGAAGGATCAGTCCCTTTAAAGAAAAAATCCATTTTAGCTGCCGCTCTATTCCGCGCATCTTCCGTTCGTATTCATTTTTCTACAAACTAAAGCGATTTTATCGGAGACATTACTGCAACAAGAACATTTTACATCCACCCATAATGCTTGAAGAATAACCAATGAAACAATAACGGGACGCTGTAAGTCACCGTGCTGTCCGCTGGGATATATTACAAAGGTTTCATACTAAAAGCTCTGTGCAGCTAGCCTTCTATCTGTATGTGGGTAAGCAGGACGCGAAAGGAATACAGACGCCATTAAAGCAGCGTCGGGGGGGGTGCCACCTAGCTTTCCCAGTGTCCTGAATGGCCCACTCTGCCTAATTATGCAGCAATATGGGAGAAAATGATGCATACCAAGGCAGATATCGTGAACTTGGAGATCATCCAGAACAATAAGCTGATCAGAATCTGAGAACTTCACAAATGAGGAGAACTCAAGCCGTTGAAAGATAAAATATCTGCAGCCACCACTAGAGGGAGCTTCGTACGGTTTTATCATAGCTTTCAAGCTCCATCTAGTGATGGTTGCAGTCAGAATGATCTGTTAGGGTATGTTCACGCGGCAGACGATGCAGAGGCAAAATCCACAGCTGGTTTCCACTTTGAATGCCATGGACCAATTCGTGGCTTAAAGAAGACCTTTCACCCCTCCTGACATGCCTGTTTTAATAGCTTCATGCTCTTCCTCATATAATAACAATTCTGGAGCATCTATTCTTATGTCTCTATGTTGTGCCGTTCCTTTATTATTTCTACTATAAGTTATGAATGAATTGCTAGCAGTCTGCAGTAAGGGTACAGAGGGGAGGTAACCATTTGGGGGGGGGTGTACCTGTACAGTCTGAAAATGGCAGCACTGATTGGATAGAGTGAGTCTCTGCAGGTACACACCCCCAACTGGTTACCGCCCCTCTGTACCCTTACTGCAGACTGCTAGCAATCCACGCATAACTTCTAGCAGGAATAATAAAGGAATGGCACAACATAGAGCCATAAGAATAGATGTTCCAGAATTGTTATTACCTATTAAAACAGGCATGTCAGGAGCGGCGACAGGTCCTCTTAAACTCTATTTGATAGCACAACCCTAAAAAAAGACTTGTGCTTTCTCGGTGTGGTCGCGGCTTTAAACTGGTCGGAATCTGAGCCATGATTCTGGCGGCAAAAGTGCATCATGAGAACATACCCTTAAAAGGAGTTTTCCAGGACTTTTTGCGTTTATTCATGAATGCTCTTTTCATTAATAAGACCCAATGCTCAAGACCGGTCCGCAAAATACGTAAGTAGTCCATGTGCTGTCCACATTTTTTTTGCGGACCCATTGACTTCAGTGGGTCTGTGGTCTGCACTTTGCAGACCTACGGATGCGGCAAGCACACGGATCGTCTGTGTGTTTTACACATCGGTATGTCCGGTCCGCAAAGAGATAGAACCACAAAATGCGAACCATGGACTCATTGACGTCAACGGGTCAGTGAAAAATGCTCATGCAACACAGACGGTATCCGTATTTTGCGGCCCACAAAATACATACAGTTGTGTGCAGGAGGCCTTAAAGGAATATCACTGCCCCGATGTATGCAACGTCATCAGTTACCTGGAATACAGTGGGTACAGCCAGTCTTTTTGGAGCTACTGCACTCGCGCTGAATTACATACACTAGGTCGCGTCGGACACAAAGGCGTATAGAAGAGGGACATTGTATGGCAGAGGATTTGGGGCCATTTACCCCTGAACCTGTTCTAGACGGCCAGACCCTAATCTAAATGCATGAATGGCGGGATCACTCTGCGCTACAAGAACAGTCCTCAGACGACTAATGGGATATGGAATCAATTTGTGATGCGGAGTAGAAAGCGCAGCCGCCCTCAATAAAAACCTGTTCATAGGATTCCAGAGAAAAGCGTTTAGCAAGAAACAAAATATATTTTCCACTCTTCTGAGATCTTTACGCTGTGTCAGCACACAAATAGGAAGCATGAAATGACTTCCTCTCCCAATGTAATCTATGTGTAAAACCCGGAGATTAGCTCCTCCGGGGGCCCCCCCGAGACTCACCGCTTTTGTAACGCTCCCTCTGCTCGATCTTCAGGGTTAAATACAGCGTCCGGATGGGAAAATACACGGCTTGAGGATATACTCTGCCAACCTGAGAAAGGCAAAGAGTTCAGACGTTACGCTCATTTCTATGGAGGGCGAAAAGGAAACAAGCGTGTAAAAGGACTAGAAATAGGCTAGAATATCAAACCATCGGAATTAGGTCCATGGACGGGCTCCATACATCTCCATAGGGAATAGGGCACGATGTTTATAACGTCTACATTCACGCAGACATTGCAAATGTGCACAAACTGCGCAGTCTCATACCTGCATTGGTGTCCTCCCGTCAAAATTGGCACTCCTGCCATAGAATGAGAAAAAAAAAAAAAAAAAGATAGGAAGGGGGGTGGGGGGGGCGTTCCAGCACTTGGGCTGCTCACTTTGGCACTAGAACTGACATTTGCCTGGTGGACAGGACACACAGCGCAAGCACGGCTGAAGTACACACCCATACCCTGTGCCGCGATGATAGCAAGACCGCGCATGCGCCATTTCTTAATGCTGAAACAGCAGCTCAGGTCTGCGCATGCTCCACCTGTTAGGATGGGAACTAATGGAGGATGTAACTCTGACAAGACAATCCTGGATGGATTTTTGGCTACATTTTTAGGAACTGATGGTATTTGCAAATGTTAATTCTTTTTTAGTTGTGCAACAAAGGAGCTTACACGAAAGTGGCTACAGAGCGCATCTATCTTTCTGGAGGGCCCAGCATGTCCATGCAGTACAAAAAAAAAGCCCAGCGATTTTAACGGCTATGGACATCTTCGGGGGGGGGGGCTAAAATCGTTTTCACAATTTGTCTTTCTTACAAATTTTCAGCAGTTTTTGTGATACGTTGGCTTACAAATCAGTCTATTTGCAGACTGCCCCTCCGGAGCTCATGTGCAGACTTATCTCTGATCTCCTGACCTCATAAACAGTTTGATATCAATTTAGCTATAATGTTTTTTTTTTTTAGGAGGCCAGGAGATCAGAGATGAGGCTTTACATGAGCAGTCAGTTGACGGAACTCAGAAGGGACAGTCTGCAAATAGACTGATTTTTAACCCCAAAAACGGCTGAAATTTAGCCCAAAATGAGTAAAATGCACAAATCACAAAAAATATGTATTGCCTGAAGGTGTCCATAGCATTCAAAGAACTTTTCCAGGAGTGGCATTACAGTTACATCGATGACTTGCGCTTAGAATAGGTTATCAATCTCTGATTGACAGGGACCTTACTCCCGGGTCCCCCTGGTTGATCAGCTGTTCTGAAGAGACCTGTGACGTCACATCCATCAGTCACACCAGTCAGGCGCAAGCTCAGTACCATTCAAGCGAATACCAAGCACAGCCACTGTACAAAGTAAAGCACGGTGCTTAGTATAGGAGCCACAGCCCCTTCAAAAAGCTGATCGGTGAGGGTTGCTAGCAGTTGGAGCTGGGGGTAGGTCATCAATCTGTAAAATCTTTTTGACGAGCACCATGTCATACTTAATTTCCCCTGCGGAGGCACTGCAGGCAAACACTTGCTGCCGGATTACAGTTGATGACTAGAGGTCCATCACATATATACGTATATCATCTATTGGGACAGTTCGTGAAATGAACGCTCATATATGCCCAGCCATCAACACTGTTACAGTACAAAAAAAAACATGGCTAATCGATTCGATTGATTTATACAGTGCAATAAGACAGGAAATGATAGGTTCCCTCTGTACAATGCACCAACTTGCCGATCAATATCAATGCGAAGCTGTGTCTTTGGCAATGCCATGACGAAAAAAGCAACAGGCGACGCCTTCAAAATGTGCCCCCTCAGCACTTCCGCCTGGTGCTAGGGGTCAATTAAAGAGCGTCCTCTTGATTAAAACAACGAGGCAGCAGAATGTGATCAGTGCAGCACGATACCAGCTAGGTATGGTACTAGATAGAGGGGAAAAAAACAGCAGGCGTAATGACACCAGCCAGCAAGTCTCCGAAATGAGGCCACAATTCCCAACGTACCCAATGGCGCGCACTGGCAGTGCCCATTAGAGAGTAATCTTACTCTACATAATTGAGGCTCCAAAGGTAAAAAATATCCTCCGTGAGTGCAAAATCGCACGCCTGCTTAAGGAAGAATTAGGAGATGGAGGGTTTCAGCCGTCGCGCATTATGTGCTCCATTACATTCGGGCACCGTGCACTTGAAAGAGTCTCATTAGCAGCCCTGCAAATAGAGCCGGCCCTGCGGCAGCTGGAGGGTTAAGGCGCCTCGTCGGCATACTGATGAGCAGGAGCGATCTTGTGGTGGAGCGTTTTGTCATAAGGGCTGTTCTCCTAACAAGGCTTCATAAAATATGCACAAATTGTGTCACTTGTGAGGCAGGACGCGGCAATGTAATTTATAACAAGGACCGAGTTGCCATGGAAACCGGTCAGATCATGAAACAGGCAGGATTCTCGCTCGCTGCAACTTTTTCTGGATTCACTGTGGGGAAGGAACGAGCAGCCTCCGAGAAAATGGAAGACTGTGGACGGATAATGGAAAAGTTGTTTCTTTGCTGTCTTAAAGGGAAGCTGTCACTATGAAAATGCGAATAATTCTGCAGGCAGCATCTTATAGAGCGTGAGGAATTAGGCAGATTGATATATAGTTTTATGGGAAAAGATTCAGTTAAACTTGTAATTTATTCTTTTAAACTCCTGCTCTTTCTGGGCTTTAAAGTCAAGGAGGCAGTCCTATCAGTGACTGACAGCCTTCCCTCTATGAGGAGGAGGTCCTATCAGTGACTGACAGCCTTCCCTCTATGAGGAGGCGGTCCCATCAGTGACTGACAGGCTGCCTTCTATAAGGAGGAGGTCCTATCAGTGATTGACAGCCTTCCCTCTATGAGGAGGCGGTCCTATCAGTGATTGACAGCCTTCCCTCTATGAGGAGGAGGTCCTATCAGTGACTGACAGCCTTCTCTCTATGAAGAGGCAGTCCTATCAGTGACTGACAGCCTTCTCTCTATGAAGAGGCAGTCCTATCAGTGACTGACAGCCTTCCCTCTATGAGGAGACGGTCCTATCAGTGACTGACAGGCTGCCTTCTATGAGGAGGAGGTCCTATCAGTGACTGACAGCCTGCCCTCTATAAGGAGGAGGTCCTATCAGTGATTGACAGCCTTCCCTCTATGAGGAGGCGGTCCTATCAGTGATTGACAGCCTTCCCTCTATGAGGAGGAGGTCCTATCAGTGACTGACAGCCTTCTCTCTATGAAGAGGCAGTCCTATCAGTGACTGACAGCCTTCCCTCTATGTGGAGGAGGTCCTATCAGTGACTGACAGCCTTCCCTCTATGAGGCGGTGGTCCTATCAGTGACTAACAGAGGAGGCGGTCCTATCAGTGACTGACATCCTTCCCTCTATGAGGAGGTGGTCCTATCAGTGACTGACAGCCTTCCCTCTATGAGGAGGCGGTCCTATCAGTGACTGGCAGCCTTCCCTCTATGAGGAGGAGGTCCCATCAGTGACTGGCAGCCTTCCCTCTATGAGGAGGAGGTCCCATCAGTGACTGACAGCCTTCTCTCTATGAGGCGGCGGTCCTATCAGTGACTGACAGCCTTCTCTCTATGAAGAGGCGGTCCTATCAGTAACTGACAGCCTTCCCTCTATGAGGAGGAGGTCCTATCAGTGACTGACAGCCTTTTCTCTATGAGGAGGCGATCCTATCAGTGACTGACAGTCTTCCCTCTATGAGGAGGAGATCCTATCAGTGACTGACAGCCTTCCCTCTATGAGGAGGCGGTCCTATCAGTGACTGACAGCCTTCCCTCTATGAGGAGGCGGTCCTATCAGTGACTGACAGCCTGCCCTCTATGAGGAGGCGGTCCTATCAGTGGCTGACAGCCTTCCCTCTATGATTGTATATGCACAGAAAACTGTCAATCAGCGCTAAGACCGCCTGTTCAAAGAGGGAACTGCTGAGCACTTGCCCTAAAGTTTAAAGATTTTTCAGTGATTCACTTATATCGCATTTTCTACATAAAAGCCAAAAATTCCAAAAGCAAGAGTTTAGGGTGCAATCCCACAGTGCAGTTGGCCACATGCGGCCAAGTTTGCTCAGGAGAATGGACGTGGCTTGGCCACATGTGGCTAGCCGCACTGTAAAAGTTCTGCTCCGTAATCAGTCTGGAGGTTATGCAAAAAAACGTATCTTAGACGAGTATGATCGAACCTCCCTCGAAAATTATGAAAACCATGGCAGGAGATCAGATGGTCACGTTACCGGGGCGGCTCCTTTGCAGGATACGCATACAAACATCCCTATAGATAAGACCCACATCCACAATGCACTGGCAGGTTTGGATAAGAATGGAGAAAATGGATGGAACGTGGAAAATACACAACACGTACATTAATTGTATCTATCTATATATAGCCTATACATGTAGAGTGTTGCCTTACCTATAATCAGACATACACACACATATACATTAGCTGAATTGGCTTAATGGAATCTGAGAAACGATTTCGCCGTCTCCCGTAATCCGCACAATGCACATAACAATTACTGTGAAACACGAGGTAATTTCTGCTCATTTCCATTTTGCCTTTATAAAATAATTAGCAAGCACTTACATCCAATAACTTAACTAGATTTGCAAATTACACAGGAAAGCACCACTTTAGCTCCACTATATAAAAAATAACACCCCCCCCCCCCCCCCCAATACCCAAAATGTCTACATTACATACAAGAGTCATACAAAGCCAGGGGGTTTAATAGAGAAATCATTGGTGATATGTAAAATTAATCACGAGTTAAACACAAAATACACCGTCACGCACATAAAACAACAGTGCAGAGAGTAGACCACTCTGCATATATATAGTACGGGGGCTTAGACCTCTGTTGGAGGCATTTTAAAGAATTCATGAACAACTTGCTCTAAAATGTTCATTAATCTTTAGCCCAAATTTGCATAAATCAATAGTTTAGGGGAACATAAGAAACTTTATAATATATCTCTGCCATAAGCAACTGAGACGGACTGTAAGATGACTAAAGGATCAGATTACATGCTGCCCCAGGAGACTACAGAGACAGGAGGAGTTCAGTTTAGGAGGAAGGCGAAAGAGGAAACTATTAAGTAGAGAAAGCAGCACTTTTCTATATTACAAACTTTCTTATAGTCACCAGTACTATTGATTTATCCAAAGTGGTGTCAAAATGTAGCAACCATTTAAAAGGTATTTTACAAATTGTACCACAATAGTCTTTGCAGCGGTCGTGAGTTCTCACTTTTTCCAACAAAATTAAACTTTACATGGCACGCATTAAAATCTGTCGGTGTGTGCCCTCCAGACGAAGGCTCTCTCTAGCTACCAGAGGTGTGGGAGCTTGCAGTTAAGTTTTCACATCCAAATGGCCCAATACAAGTGACATCAGGGGACAATGGAAGATCTTCATCTTAGGTGAACTGCCATTGTTCCTAAGTGCTTCTTGTACTCTGATACCGTCACATACAGCCATCTTTCTCGAAGACTCTGCTCACACTAGCGTCAAGGATTTCCTTCATAACCGAGCCATGACAACAATGTTAGAAGGGTTTTCAAATGTATACTTGCAAACCTCAGTGGACCCCCTGACTTTAAAGGGATTGTCTCAGAATAGAAAAACATGGCTGCTTTCTTCAAAAGAAAAACTGCAAAATTTCTGTCCATGGGTTGTTTGCGATACTGCAGCTCTGCCCCATTGAAAATGCAATTCCACGCACAACTCATGGACAGGGGTGGTGCATTTTTTTGAAGAAAGCAGGCATGTTTTTCTAATCCTGGACAACCACTTTAAGCTACTTTCACACTAGCGTTTTGGCTTTCCGTATGCGAGATGCGTTCAGGGCTCTCACAAGCGCTCCAAAACGGATCAGTTTTGCCCTAATGCATTCTGAATGGAGAAGGATCCGCTCAGAATGCATAATTTTGCCTCCGTTCTGCCTCCATTCCGTTTTGGTGTCCGTCTGACGAAACTGAGCCAAACTGATCCTTCCTGGCACACAATGTAAGTCAATGGGGAAGTCTTGACTATGTTAAAGATATTACAAACGGATCAGTTCTGAACGGATGCAGACGGTTGTATTATCTGAACGGATCCGTCTGTGTAGATCCATGACGGATCCGCACCAAACGCGAGTGTGAAAGTATCCTTAAATGGCTTTTCCAGCAGTATACTTAAAGGGATTCTGTCACCAGGTTTTACCCCCTCCAGATAAAAATATGGTTATGTTCAGGGAGCTTTCACGATTCCTAATGTGGTCTTATAAATGTAATCTAAAGGCTCATTTTGCTAAAAAAAAACAAACCTATTACTAACCTGTCATTCAAATAAAATAAGGTGCCCAAGGGGATGTAAATGGATCCAAGCTGCCGCCCGCACCCGCCGCCGTTTGTGCCCAGCTCCGCCTTTCCCGACCTCAGCGCCGCCTCATAATCCTGTGTGACGCCTCCGGCTCTCCCTCCCTCCCCCCTTCTTCTGCTCTAACATCTCACGCGTGCGCACAGGGCTCTGCCAGTGTGCAGGTCATCGAGAGGTTGAGCGAAGTGCCAGCGCATGCGCACTTCGCTCTTTGAAACCGAACGGAGAAGTCCGCACGGGCGCATCAGGCAGAGCCCTGTGCGCACGCGCGAGATGTTAGAGCAGAAGGAGGGGGGGGGGAGGGAGAGCCGGAGGCGTCACACAGGATTATGAGGCGGCGCTGAGGTCGGGAAAGGCGGAGCTGGGCACGAACGGCGGCGGGTGCGGGCGGCAGCTTGGATCCATTTACATCCCCTTGGGCACCTTATTTTGTTGAATGACAGGTTAGTAATAGCGTATTTTTTTTAGCAAAATGAGCCTTCAGATTACATTTATAAGACCACATTAGGAATCGTGAAAGCTCCCTGAACATAACCATATTTTTATCTGGAGGGGGTGAAACCTGGTGACAGAATCCCTTTAACCTTATTCTCAGGATAGGTCATCAGTATCAGATTAGTGGGGATCCAACAAATGGCTCCCCCCCCCCTGCCGATCAGTTGTTTGAAAGGGCCACAGCACTGAGACCTCCTCACTAAGGATGAGCGAACTTGTGTTTCAAGTTCGGCGTACAAGGTTCGGTTTATCTAAGAATTCCGTTATGAATTCCGCTACCACAGACCATAACTTATGGTCCGTGGTTAGCGGAATCCATAACAGAATTATTAGATAACCCGAACCTTGTACGCCAAACTTGAAACACAAGTTCGCTCATCCTTACTCCTCACAAGAAACCAACACAGCGCTGTATAGTGGCTGCGCTTGGTATTGCAGCCCATGCGCAATCACTTAAAGGGGTTGTCCGGGTTCAGAGCTGAACCCGGACATACCTCCATTTTCACCCAGGCAGCCCCCCCTGACTTGAGCATCGGAGCAGTTCATGCTCCGATGCTCTCCTTTGCCCTGCGCTAAATCGTGCAGGGCAAAGGCATTTTCAGGATTTTCGTTGACGAACCGGGCTCTCCATGGGGATGCCAAGAAGCCCGGTGATGTCACCGGCACTGATGGGCGGGCTTTAGCGCTGCCCTAGCCAGTAAAACGGCTAGGACAGCGCTAAAGCATGCCCATCTGAGCCAGTGACGTCACCAAACACACTGTGTTCTTGTAAACAGAAAAGCCATTGCCCTGCGCGATCTAGCACAGGGCAAGGGAGCGCATTGAGCATGAGATGCTCCGATACTAACATCAAGGGGGGCTGCCTGGGTGAAAATATGGGTATGTCCGGGTTCAGCTCTGAACCTGGACAACCCCATGGGACCGATGACATCACTGGCCTAGGACGAAGGCGCAATGCTCAAAGGAGCACTACGGCTTCTCCAAACAGCTGATCGGTGGGGTACCGAGAGTCAGAACCTTCCCCTGATCAGATATCGATGATTTATCCTGAGGATAGGTGACCAATATTTTACTCCCTGAAAACCCGCACTTACACTGCCAGGGTAATTTCTCCCATATGAGGAGCTGTGTGATTGCTAAAACAACAAGGCAGCCAAAAGCAGGGTTTTGAATATTTGGATAATTGTAGAATACACCAAAAAATACCAGCAAGGAGAACTTACTTGGCTAATGAGATTCAGAAGGAGTTTGCCTTCGGAGCCTACTAAACAGGTAAGAAGCTGAGGGATCCAAGCCAACCACTGGATAGGGGGGACCCCAATACAGTATTTATCCACCGCATCCGCCAGAGTGTTCTTCTCATCATCAAAGCTCAGGAGCCACAGGACCTGCGACCACGGAGGTAAATAAAATGTACATGTTCAGCTCCATGTAAAAGACAGCACAGGACATAGAAAAGAAGGTCACATACACAAAATGCATGCAGGTGGGACCTGTCACTATTGGCAGGATCTGTTCACAATCTAGAGCAGCTGTTATCAAACTACAACTCCCAGAATCCTCTTTTCATTTCTATAGAATTTACAAGAGCAGCCAAATGTGTGTGCACGCTGGGAGTTGTAGTTTCACAGCAGCTCGAATGGTAAAGGTTGCCGATATCTGATCTAGAAGGCGTTTCCCTGAAGATTTCCCCAGGCATATGAACATCATGGAAGGAAAGTACCACAAATCACGAGTCCTCTCCTTTAGCTAGAGTGGATGGAAATAGTGGCTTCCACTCTTGTGGTTTCTTATTCATTTCAATGGATGCCATCTATTTCGCTGTCAAGGTAAATAAGAGGTTGGCCGATTAGGCTTGCTCGGTTGAATGACCTTGGGTATGGATGATGAAACCCCTGGCAATCGGTAGGCACTGCATATTTTTGTTAATTACCGTATCTTAAACATTTAGTGCGTAGTTCTAGGATATGCCATAAATGGGGGTGGGTTTCACCTCTAACTCCAGAATGGAGGGTCCTCTGACACCTGCCCCGCCTTGGTGAGGCGGCTTCTGGATGTTACACCTAGGCACAGTGAATAGAGAGGTGTGCGCGCCCCCCCCCCCCCCCCCCCCCCCCCAATAACTTCTGTGACATTCGTGGAAGCAAGCTTGCTCGGCTAACTCCCATAGAACTGAATAGAGAGACTTGCACACCTACGTGACCACCATTTCTTTTTTGTTCCTCTCCTGGGTTCGGTGGCCAGAGGACACCTCAACCAGTCGGGTGAACCCAATCTATCAAATATTGATGGCATTATTCCTCTGGAAGATGGGAATACCCCTTTAAAAGGTGGTCAACACACATTTAGAATCTGCTCCAACTAGTTCCGACAGGGTCCATCAACAATCTAGTAGGCCCGGTGGGTCTAGGATGGACAGAGTACATGGAGAACCCAATCCGATGAATACATGGTGCCATTAGTGAATAAAGTAGCTTATTCGGGTTAATGCAGGTCAAAAACTAGGGCCAAAAACGTACTTTTGCCAAATATTTCCTGGACTTGCTTTCATTCTGGTGACGGCAGGCATGGAGATAGCAGGTAATGGCTGACACGCCCAAATGCAGCTGACGCTCCTTGACAAAGATGGTTTCCAAGTAGTCGCCCCACATGGCCCAGGCCTTGACAAGAACGTCATGCATTTGCACCGCAGCAGAGAAGGCTTTGTTGGCATCTTCTGACCTTGGGAGAGAAAAAAAAAAAGAGAAAAGATATAAAATGATCTGTTATGGTCAAAGAGATAACTAAAAAACAATTATGAAAATCTGACAAAACTTGAAGGATCTCGTTATATCTAAAAACCCACACAAGCTCGTTGGAGGCCTATACCGACTCATTTAAAGATCATTACAATGCTGCATTACTAATTGGCTCCCGGCTACACGTAGGGCCGGAAACGGTTTAATGTTCGCTCTGGTTTGTCCTGCATTTTCATCTGATTAATTGGACCATTACGAGCTCGTTTATGAATCCTGACTAATGATTTCCCAAAATATGTATTTGCATATTTGTTCACTAAATAAAGAATTAGTATGTGCGAAATGGTGGTGAACAAATACATTGTGGGGGGACGGGGACGTGCAGATTAGTAATATTAGCCCTACATTACGGTCTCCCAAAAGTTTGGACTTAAACTTTGACATTATGGGATTGCATTTTGAGCCATTTCCTAATACAATGTTATCGTCAGGGAGATCACTCCTCAGCAGCCATCTCATTATCATCACAGGCTGGATTACGACGACAGACAACACATTCACTTTAAGCGATGGATGCAACTTGCCTCCTTCCCCTTCCCTGCACAATGACCTCTGTAAAAGGTCACAGAGGTTTCAATTCAGATCCACAGGGAAAGGGGTTTGAATGGAGCGGCGATCGAGCATGCATCCTGACGCTCCATTCAAAGCAGAGTACAGAGCATTTCTCGTGTGGAAATAAAAACTCAGACCCTCCGATCAGACTTCGAGGGGGGGGGGGGGGGGTACCCTGAGATGGTTGGAGGGCAGGTTGACCGAATATACAGTCGATCATTGGTTCAATGTGACTGATCCTAAGCACCAGTGAGAATATAAACCACAAGGAGCACTACTCCTGCCCTGTGAGCTTTATTTCGGCATGATGGATGCCCATTTTTTGCTACAGTGAGGACACGGCAGAGAAATTTCTATTGCCGAATGCAGAGGTTTGACCGAGGACCCAATCATGAGCACGACCAGTGTTTAGCGGATTCCAGTCCTCATAGAAAAAAAAAATACTTTCCGTCCTCGACCTGAAGCTGCCAATCCACAAAAAAAAAAAAAAAACACCCAACATTGCAAAACTTCTGCTACTCTAATGGCTTCCATTGTGTAAGTGATGGTGCAAGCAGAGGATTACGGGACACAAAGGTATTACCCCTCCCCCTACACTGCTCCGAAAACTTAAGAAAGCATGATGCATAAGCCAATAACTCCAACTGACAGCGAGTCTATTAAAAAGCTAATTAGCCCTAATATAGCAGAACCAATTTTGTCCCTTGCTTTAGTGAGAGGGGGAAGTTAAGAGGAGAGGAAAAAAAAAAAAAAAAAAGCCCACACAGGCGTATCTACCAGTCTGGCGGACTGCGCGCCCAGGAACGCCATTACTGAGGGAGCGCGCTGATAAATGACTCACTTTATCAACACTTTCCCTCTCTAACCAGATTTGTCACAAGGACTTCCTTTTCTTTCTCCTCGCCCCGGGTGATCTATCACACTGACACCTCTGATGACTTTCTTCATACTTGCGCTATCACCTTGTTCACATACCAGGAGGCAGAGAAAGATGTGTGTCCACGGCTGACCTCTACAGAGGACCGGTACGTGGACGCTCGCTCCGCAATCTGCGGCGCTGCGCCGTTATAAGCCCTGCTGTGCCACATGACTGTATGGGCGTCTGCTCTCAAGACGATAGAGATTACTCAAGTTACCCCCCCCCCCCCCCCCCCTTATACTTAAAGCTGGCCTACCAGAAAAAAACATTAGCGCGCAAAATGTCTTAAAGGGAACCTTTAGAAATGGTATGCCTTGAAAGCACTTCTATGAAAAAAACAAAAAACAAAAAAAAAACACTGATGCCTCTTGCTTTGATTAACGTGTATGGCGCTGTAAACGCCATCCACAGGTTGCTCAGTATGGCGCTTGCGCAGTACAGCAAAGAAAATGGCGCATGTGCAGTGCGTTTGCCCTGTTCTGGACAGAGAATACATTTTTTCCTAAGAACGACTGGTCTCAATATAACTGCTTTTCTTGCTGCAGCCAAATGACTTTTAAGCTGATGACCCGGAAGTTACATTGGGACCGGCACAAGCGCAGAACAGGGCGCGCACACTGCACACGTGCCGATTCTATGCAACAATGTACAAGCGAAACACTGAGCAGACTGTGGATGACATATGCATCGTCATCCACACAGATCAACTGTACAGAATGGGTAAAACCTGGTGGCATGCTCCCTTCAAAATCTTCTGCGCGGAGATGGCATCACTTAAAGGGGTTGCATCATCACAGACAATGGGAGCATATCGCTAGGATATGCCCCCGTTGTCTTATAGGCGGGGGTCCCTCCTCCAAGGTGGAGGCTAGAGGACTCCGGTCCGGCCACCACCAAACTCTCTCCCAAAAGAAGTGAATGTGAGCGCACCATGCATGACCGGCCACCACTCCCATTCACTTCTATGGGCCCGGCTATATTCGGCGGCCCCAGAAAAAAAGAATGGAGGGCAGCTGCCCATGCACAGTGCGCCCTCCCAACACTTTTGGGTCTCCATTCTGGATATAGGTGCAAGTCCCACTGCTGGCGATATACCCCCATTGTCTGTGATGAGACAACCCCTTTAAATTAACAGACTGAAAGCCCAAGGCTGCCCCACTGAGAGGTTCCGATGACGTGCCCCATCAATTTTCATACATAGATGGTGATCTGGAGCCACATTGGGTCTTCATAAGAAGATTGCATCTGTCAGAACAGAGAAGGGAGATCTCTCTCAGTAGTGCAGCCTCAGGCTTGGGGATACATCACCACTGAGGCTGAAACGGACATCAGGGAACAGGCAAGAATGCTTTGCTTCACTGGGTAAGAGTGGAATCTAAGCAATATTATCTCAATGTTCCAACAGGCCGAGGAATTCCAACCCATCCCTTACCACGAATACTGGAAAATAAGGTGGGATGCTCCAAGGTTTTTACTCCTGTTGGTCTAATCCTGCACATTTTATTAATGCCTGCATGGTCATTACCGGTGCACATGATGTACACCACTTACTTGTTAATTTGAGCGAGGAACATTCCCTTGAGAGCATAGAACTCAGCTGTCATCTCCTTGGTGAAGTATTTCAGGTTGGTGGATTCAATCACCTCCAAACCCTAGAGGAAGGAAAAACAAGATCGATGAACGGTTCCAGAATGCAACCAAGAGACGCCTCGCCCAAGGCCATCAAGCCAATCAGCTTCTGCACCGCAAAAATCCCTCCTATTGCTTCAAAACATAATGATCTCAAAAGAAGGGACTTAAACATGTGTTATCATCCCTCTTGTCAAAAGTAGTGGGACAGAAGGCTGAGGACACGTCTTCTGAGTGACCCTGCCACTGTGATCTTGACACGTAAGATCTCAACTTTAACCACTACCCGTCAAAGCGCTATTGAGGCCCATCCTCGTAGAAGGTGCCATTTTCCAGCAGGGCGTTCCAGGACGATGCAGTGTCTGTACCTGCCTTGGCTTATTTAACCCCTTAGATTCCACAGTCAATCTAAGAAGTAGCGCCAGGAGGCGGCTGGTGAGGGACCCAGAGTAGGAGACATCCCACAGGGTTCACGCATTTCATGATAGATATGAATACCCTGTTTGGTTTTTAATGCACTCTTTCCAATAAAAGCTGACACTTTTTTGTACTGGAAGCTGGATTTCTGTTTCTTTGGAGATTAAAAATCATAATAAGAAATTTGAGGCTTTCCATGTGGAGGTATGTGGACACCCCGCCATGAATTCCTGAGTGCGAAGACTGATCAGACGTCTGCTGCCATAAAACAAACATTTAGAGGATGCCGCATTTCAGCCAAGCACAACCTAAACCTAAAGCTCCCTGGAAACATTACCATGAAATGGGACAGCGTCCTACAGAGAGAACGCGGCAGCTAATGGGTCCTTGTACAAGGTTAAACCAGGCTCGTCCAATTAACGCTTCAGGCTCTGGTAATTGGGTTTTTACGCAATGTCCCCTATTGGTTCTTCTGGCTTCGTCATCTGACCCGGGCGACTGTCTGGCTCTGGATCTGCTAAACTCTACAGCGGTTTATCCACTTAAACTAATCTCATAATGGCCGGATATCAAAGATGCACCGCTGTGTTACTTGCTTTTGTCTTTCAGGGATGATCAGGCACAGACGGGTTCAAGATCATTTTATGTATTCAATGATTTACGGGTGTATAAGAGATAATAAAGCGGCTGTTTACCTGCTCCCTGCAATAACATGGCTGACTGCGGCGATCACCGCCGAGCAAGAAAACGGGCAAAGGTGAAAAGGCAAGGCAGCTGCCAATGTTATTAAAGAGGTTGCCTGGCCAATACATATATACATTTTTTCCAAAGAAAAATGTACTCGTCTGACCAATCCTTTGCCACTCCCGTACACTTACTGGGCCACCACTGGTCCCTCTTGACAAACAAGATATGCCAGTTCAGGATGAGGGGGAGTCATGGCTGCTGCCGGTGACTGACTGAATGGCACTCACAGACATTTCCTGCTGTGTTGACACAGGAGAAGGAAGTGGAGCGCAGCAGGGAGCTAGGAGGAGGAAGTTGAGCCCAGCAGGGAGCTAGGAGGAGGAAGTGGAGCGCAGCAGGCACCTAGGAGGAGGAAGAGGAGCGCAGCAGGCACCTAGGAGGAGGAAGAGGAGCGCAGCAGGCACCTAGGAAAAGCAAGAGGAGCGCAGCAGGCACCTAGGAAAAGGAAGAGGAGCGCAGCAGGCACCTAGGAGAAGGAAGAGGAGCGCAGCAGGCACCTAGGAGAAGGAAGAGGAGCGCAGCAGGCACCTAGGAGAAGGAAGAGGAGCGCAGCAGGCACCTAGGAGAAGGAAGAGGAGCGCAGCAGGCACCTAGGAGAAGGAAGCGGAGCGCAGCAGGCACCTAGGAGAAGGAAGCGGAGCGCAGCAGGACCTAGGAGAAGGAAGCGGAGCGCAGCAGGCACCTAGGAAAAGGAAGCGGAGCGCAGCAGGCACCTAGGAAAAGGAAGCGGAGCGCAGCAGGCACCTAGGAAAAGGAAGCGGAGCGCAGCAGGCACCTAGGAAAAGGAAGCGGAGGCGCAGCAGGCACCTAGGTATTGCAGGAAGGGCAATGGCGGGGAATCTGTGAGTATAACCTTGGTTATTTTTTTCATTTGCAGCCATAACAAACTTTTTTTTTTAATTTCACTGAAATACCAGTTTCAGCTCTTGTCCCTACCTGGATTATTGCAAAACACAGAAGACAACCCTACACTGAAGTATGGGCATCCACATGCTTAGGCGTTCGCAGGTTTCCATTTTCTTTCAATGGAAGATTGTCTTTGTGCATTCATGCGTCTACATTTGGTTCCAAGAAAATGAAGACCACTCGGAAGACGGCATCATGTTCTAAGGATCAGTACATACTTTGTTAACCATTTGCAGTGGATCAATCCCCTCAACTCAAAAGATCAACTATAGATCTGCTGTATTTTTTTTTACAATTTTATATTGAGTGCAAGGTATTTATAACTCATTTGAGCATAGTCTTACCTGCATGCATTCATTCTTCCCATGACTCCAGCTAGCTGAAGGTAGCACTTGACCTGCTGGCGGATCTTCTGGAAGCAGTCCACGATGGGCACAGTGGGGATGGTGTGGATGCGGCTCAGGATATCCAGTGCCACGTTCACCAGTCCTTGCTTTCTGGCGATCTGCCATACTGGATGATTGCAGAAGCTGAGGCGTGTACCCCCAGCATGCATTGTTGGAGCTTGGGTCGTGCTGAGTGCTGTTGTCATAGGCGTTCACTATAGCTATCGAGATGACGAGAAGTGATCCTAAGTTACTACAGCACAAGATAAGGGAATTGCGACACAGAAGGACTTCATATAGGGCCTCATGAACATGGCCGTTGCCGTTTTTGCAGATCCACGAATACTAGCCATGTGCATCCCGCACTTTGCTCGGTCCGTTTTATAAAAATACCTATTCTTGTCCACAAAATGGACCAGAATAGGACATGTTCTATCACTTGTGGAACAGCCGCACGGATGTCCACAGCACATGAATGACATCCATGTGCTGTCAGAATTTTTGCTGCCCAGCAGAAATTTATGGGTCCACGTGCGATCCGCAAAAAAAAAAAAAAAAAATGCAGATCAGACGCAGCTCCGGAATATGGTCATGTAAATTAGGCCTAATCTAAAGCAATGGCTGAGGGTGCTGAACTAAAACCAACCGATGTATCTCAATATGACGGGGTCCACTGCCCACCGTACCCACCTTGGTAATGGTGCTGCCTCCACATGAAGATACTGCTCCAGTGAGACAGGTCGTCGGACACGATGGGCAGTCTGTTCCTCCAGGTTTTCACTACGGTTTTCATATCGTGGAGGCTGTTGCTTCTTCCTAAATTGGTGGGCTGCAGGCCTGCGTTAATCTGAGCGGCCTCCTGAAGTTCAATGATCTGCTGTGCTGCCTGAAAGACACAAGTGAGACTGATCTTAAAACACGGGGCAGGAATGAAAGCTGCCACCAGGGGTTGAATCAAGAGCAAAATTCTATCAAACGCTGATTTAAAAATCTAGATATCGGGTAGAGAACAGGTGTCCACTTTCTGCTAGGAACCAACTGCTGGGAAACTGGGGTGATTACCAGGTCTCCACTGCAGACAGATGTTGAAAATGGAGACAATATGGACAGTTCTTGATCCTCTTCAAGAAACAATGTATTGCTAGCAGTTTTTGTAGACCTATTTTTTTTGTCTTGGGGCCACACAACACGAGTTTCATATATCAAATCCACCTCTTAAGTTTTCAATGGGACGGCAGCCTTCTCAAAGCTTACCAATCACAGCGCCATAGATCGTATAGTGGCTGTGCTTGGTATTGCAGCCCAGACCCATTTGCTTAAAGGGGTTGTCCAAGTTATATTTATTGATGACCTGTCCTCAGGATAGGTCATCAATATCAGATGGGCGGGGGTCCGACACCCGGCACCCCCGAAGATCAGCTGTTTGAAGAGGAGGCACGCTGCCTCCTCTTCACGGTTAACCTTCACGCCGTTGCATCTGCAGTGGTGAGCAGGTGTAATTACACCTAGCCATCCCATTCATTTCAATAAATATAACTTGGACAACCCCTTGAAGGCTACATGCACACGACTGTATGTGTTTTGCGGTCCGCAAATAAAAACAGATAACATCCGTATGCTATAGGTTTTTTTTTTTTTTTTTTGCGGATCCATTTTAATAATGCCAAAAACGGACAAGAATAGGACATGTTCTATTTTTTTGCGGGGCTACAGAGCGGACATACTGATGCGGACAGCACAAGGTGTGCTGTCCGCATTTTTTGCGGACCCATTGAAATGAATGGGTCTGCATCCTATCTGCAAAAAAAAAAACGGAACGGGCACGGAAACAAACGTTTGTGTGCATGTAGCCTAAATAGGACTGAGCTGCAAATAGGTCATGTGACCGATGAAGGTGACATCACTGGCCTAGGAAGAGACTGTAGTGGTAAACAGAGCGCCGCAGCCTCTTCAAACAGCTAATAGACGGGGGTGTCGGATCCTTACGATCAGATATTGTTGACCTATCCATATCGAGGTGACGAAATTTTATGTTTTGTGCAATTTTTATGTTTACTACAATTACAACTTCTGTAATAGGTACAGTTATACAAAAATACACGTTAAGGGCAAGTTTACTTTTTTCCTAAGAAACAGCGCCCCTCTTTTGCCAGAGTTGCCTCTGGTATTGCAGCTTGTTCCCATTTAAGTAAAGGTGAAAAAGGAAGAAAAAAAAATCCTTTTTCGTTTAAATCTCGGACAACCCGTTTAATGTCAATCTACCAGGAGAAAGACGCAGAGGGCCCTTGTAAAAACGCGAAAACTTTTAATTGAAATCACATGAAACCTTAAGCGAGCGCAAGACTAAAAGAGCTTCCACTGCGAAAGAGGATAGGAGGAAGATTTGGGGGGGACACTCTCCTGCACATCCCATTAGCATAGCCATTAAATAAACCTCTCCGAGCGTCCGAGAGACAAGAGGAAGATAACGGTTGTATTTGCTGCTAATCAACTAAATAAGATAAATGCCCGAGGACTCGGCTCACATTTACAAAGTCAAATCTCCTGAAACAAAATAAATTAAGCAAAGTAATATTTTTCACAATTATCGCCGTATCAGCTCGCACAATACCTTAACCTCCTTTCTTCCGCCATTCATCATGTAAATTTAATTTTCTTGCAGGTATTTAATCACACGCTATCTGATATTAAAAAAAAAAAGTAATTACCGCAGCTGCAAACTCACGGCTCAGTTTGTACTTTTGTCATTCAATGTCTTTAATCCTTGTGTGTGAAGAGTCGCGGGTATATATGCAGGGGAGCAGCTCAAATAGTGCACCGCTCAATATAGACACTAATTGGACCGTCAGATACGGAAAGAGGAGCCGTCTCCTCTCCTGACATGTCTGTTTCAGTAACTACTTCCATCCCCCATGTAATACCGATTCTGGAGCCTCTATTCTTGTGATGTGCTGCCAGTCCTTTATTATTCCTGCTAGAAGTTCTGAATGAATTACTAGCAGTTTGCAATGAAGGTCCGGCTGGGTGTGCCCTTGCACAGTCTGACAGTGTCAGACACTACTAACTGGTAACACCCTGCTGGACAGGATGGCAAACTGCTAGTAATTCATTCCTAAGCTTCTAGCAGGAATAATAAAGGAATGGCACAACATAAAGTCATAAGAATAGACGCTCCAGAATTGTTACAAGGGGGTTGCAAGTAGGAGAGGTTACAGGTCCTATAAAGAGGTTTTCCCAAGATTATTATTATTTTCTTTACTAACGATCTACCCTCTTGATAGATCATCAGTATCTGAACGGTGGGGGTCTGACACCCGGGACTCCACCGGTTGGCTGTTTGAGAGGCAGCGGCGCTCCTGTGAGCACTGCCGCCTTCTCTCTACTTTTCCTAGGCCAGTGACACCAAGTTCATTGATCACGCGGCTTAGGAGCAGCTTCAATTGAATGGGTCTAAATGCAATACCAAGCACGGCCACTATACAATGTACGGCGCTGTGATTGGTGAGCTGTGAGCATCGCTGCAGCTGATCGACGGGGGGGCCCCGGGTTTTGGATTCCCACTGATAACTGATGACCTCTCCTCTGGATAAAAAAAATCTCAGAAAACTCTTTTAAAAGGGTTTTTCATGAAAAAGACCTGTCAACGGATTGGGGGAAAAAAAGTGTCTGATCAGCGGGGTCAGAAGGACGGGGCCCCCAGCCAATCACAAGAACGGAGGCCTTCCCCGCCTCCCCGTTTTGAAAGTAGCGGCACATGCTGCTGCGCCATTAAACTCTACGGAACTGCTGGAGATTCCATGACAAAGACTTAGCACCTTTCACACAGAACAGGGCCTAAAGTGTCTGATTGGTCAGGACAGTGCCTAAGCGGTTGGACCCCCGGAGACCAGACATTAATCTTCTATGTTGTGGATAGAGAATACTTATTCGTCATGGGACAACCTACTTCTGGCAGTGGCAGTGCACGTGTCACCGCTGCCTCCATTCAAAAGGGGAACACGGGGGCCCTATTCTCATGATTGGCTGGTGGCCTCAGCAGTTGGACCCCTGCCGATCAGACAGGCACTTTTTTTTCTTTATATGACAGCCACCACAGAGGGAGCTAAGAAGCAAACGCACCACCATACCTATTATTTTAGAACTTTCTGACAACCAGCTCTAAGGGAATATTCAGACAACGGTTTTCGCATGTGGAAGAAAAAAAAAACAGACACTGATTTGCGTAAAAAAGCCAATAGTTTCCGTCCAGGATTTGAAGTAAGATATCCTGCTAATTCATGTGTGACAACCAGCCGCCGTTTCTAGGCAGAACTTACTTTAATAGGAGACCTGTCACTTATTGATCTTGATAGTATCGACATCCTAACCACCATGTTAATGGTTAATCCATGCGCAATATTCTGGCGCTGGATTATTACCTGTAATAAGGTGTGTGAACATGAGACACCACATATGGAAGCCTCCTCCATTCCCGGATTGCCAGACTGCTGGCCAATCTCCACGAGTCTTTCTATGAAGTTCAGCTGCTGCTCTTCTGGGTGGCAAATAGCCAAGTAGCCGCGATACATGTTCACCTTCCATGCCATCTCCTTTGGACAACTCAGCTCCACCTAGAAAAAAAAAAAAAGAGTCAAAAAAACTGTCAAATCAGAAAGACATGGGTGACATTCAATGTAACCTCAACCAAGAGCTTCATGTACTTTGTGACACCTAAAAGGATTCTACCTGTAGCCTCTACACACGACCAGACACAAGCTAAAATGTTGAAGACATGGTAGCAAAAAGATCTCAATGGACAAGAGGAGTTATTCATGTGTCTTTGGTCAATTCAAGGAGTCTCCAAGGTCCTGGATATTGATATCTTATCCGAGCATAAATCATCAACATCTGACCAGTAGAAGGTCCACATCCTGGCACCACATCGATAGTTGATGATGGTGCTCCTGCAAGCGCCACATGCCTTCACCATTTACCAACCCAAGCGCCGTACATTTTGTAGTGGCCGTGCCTGGTACTGCAGTTTCCTACAGCTCAATCCCATTCAAGGAAGGGGACTGAGCTGCCATACCAGGCCATGTTAAAAGGGAGCAACGTCATTGGAGTGGTGCGGCCGCCTCATCAGTCAGCTAACTGGTGGGAACGGCAGGAGTCATATCCTCACAGATCCAATATTGATAACCTATTCCCAAAAAGACTATCAGAACCAAATATCCTGCCCGGGGCCCTCTTCAGAACCTAAACTGGAGAAATCCCATTACTATAATGCTTTCTGTGTAATAAGGTTTCTACACTGAAAATGAGATACATAAAGCACACAGCCATTGATCCTTAGTGGCCTACCTACCCAGAGCCAGACCATGCGGGGCCCGTGGTAAGGGGTGGATAGGGAAGTTTATTGCCTTTGTTTCCAGTGAGAGAAATGTTAAAATTCTCTTTACCTGCAGCCACCACTAGAGGGTGCTCCTTTAAACAGATTATACAGGCTCCATTGATCTAACTGAAACGAAATCTTTTCCCACTGGGCTCCCATCTAGTGGTAGCTAGAAGAACTGTATTAACTACTGCAGAACAAAGTATTCCATTGTATACCCCAACTAGGGGCCACCAGAAATATAAGTATGGGAAGATCTAAGCTGCAGACAATAATACCTTACGATGTGTGCTAGTGACAGGATTTAACCTCTCCTAACAAATCTGTGCCGACGGAACAGGACCTAATAAAATATTAACAAGCGTTTCCATTTCTCACGGTTTACTCAGAATCAGGTAAACAGGCCGAACCTCGCTTCTTTAATGCAATCTATTTCAGGAAGCTGTGACATTGCTAAGGATCAAACGCGAGGGGAGCAGAGACGGCGCGGGGCACGGGGTTACAGAGAATGAATTATTTAAATGTCGGTCCCTACTTGTAAGACCATAGCCGTGCTTAGTGGTATAAGGTGAACTGGAAAAAAATAAAATAAAAAATGCCTGCCAACATCTGCCCCGTGGGGATGAGAATGACGTCCTCTAAGCAACTGAAGAGCGCTGCACAAAAACAACCAAAGTCAAACGACTGCAGCGGAGAACCGAGGGATTGATGTCTTTATAACGTGGTGAGCGGCCGGGGACTTCAGGGACTGCAGACCGGATAAAGCAGCCATTTGTCTTCCCAAAGAGTTGCAAAATGTGAAAAGCAAAAGAAAGGCCATTAATTACCCAGTGTCGCCAGTAAGTTGTCACAGGAGCATTAAAGGGGATGCCTTCCAATGGGTATTTATCACTTATCCACAGTATAGGTGATAAATATCAGGGGGATTCATTGCAGGGACCCCACCCTATTCCTCTTCACTGTATGAGCAGAGTAAGGAGTTTGAATGGAGCGGTGATCCATCGTGCACCCCGCTACTCTATTCTAAGCATTGAGGAGGATCGCGGGGTCTGGGTGTGGGTGGGAGCCCCAGTAATCAGACAGATCACATATCCTGTGATTAGGTGATAAATGTACATTGTGTAACAACCCTTTAAGGCTACTTTCACACTTGCGTTCGGGGTTCCGCTTGTGAGTTCCGCTTGAAGGCTCTCACAAGCGGCCCCGAACGGATCCGTAGAGCCCCAATGCATTCTGAGTGGATCCGCATCCGCTCAGAATGCATCAGTCTGGCACCGTTTGACCTCCGTTCCGCTCAGCAGGCGGACACCCGAACGCAGCTTGCAGCGTTCGGGTGTCCGCCTGGCCGTGCGGAGACAAACGGATCCGTCCAGACGTACAATGTAAGTCAATGGGGACGTATCCGTTTGAAGTTGACACAATATGGTGCAATTTCAAACGGATCCGTCCCCCATTGACTTTCAATGCAAAGTCTGGACGGATCCGTCTGACTAACTTTCACACTTAGATTTTTTTCTGAAAGATAATGCAGACGGATCCGTTCTGAACGGATCCCATCATTTGCATTATAGGAGCGGATCTGTCTGTGCAGACACCAGACGGATCCGCTCCGAAAGTGTGAAAGTAGCCTAAAGCAACTATGTTGTAAGAACATTCTAGGTCTTAAATACTCAAAAGAGCAGCTTTCAGGAATTACGCAAAAAAATAAAAAATGTATGGGGTTGTGTCGAAATATAGACGTATCTGGGTGGATTGGTAGCACGAAGGAGGTCTTTCTATTTTACAATTTATATATATATTTTTATTTTTTATTTTTATTTGAATTAGTACTTTTTCATTCAATTAATATCTGATGGGTAGGGGGTCTGACTTCTAATTGGCGGGGGGTCGGACACTCAGGATGGATGCCTACCCATCAGCTGTTTGAGAAGGTACCAGTGCTCGCAGTAGCGCTGCTGCACTACTGTGAGCACCGGTGCCCTCTAAAACAGCTTATTGGTGGAGATCAGACACCCGGAACCCCCACCATCAGATACTGATGACCTACCAGAGGATAGGCTATCGGTCAAAAATATCTTGGACAATCTAAAAAGACACATGCGTGAAACCACCCTAAACCAGTATTTCACAGGTGGATCAGTAAGCTATTTGATATACCAGTGAGGACACCTCCCCTGAAAAGAAAAGCAGAGGCAGTGTTCATGGCGAGGGGTGGCCCCAAGTTCATAAACTAAAAGCCCAAAAAGTCCAGGTAGGAAACGGATCCATCAGCAGGAGAGCAGAACAAAGCACTGACAGAATCCCACATTATCCAGAGACTGCAGCTCTGAAGTGCGCCTGGCAAGCAAGCGTGTTTCACAGACAGGAATACGGCAGCAGAATCACAGTAGGTGGCTTTAGCGTTCTGGCTTAGTAAATTAGTACATGCCTCATTACGGAAAACATTTTTCTATCCAGGTCTGCGCCTGCAGTCACCGGTGGCTGTCACCTTCGGTTAACGTTCGAGGCGTCACAACGTAGTCCTGTCAGACATGATCAATTCTCAGAGTTTCATCTTGGGGATTAAATACTGACTAAACAACGTACCTAGCCTTAACTGAATGATCAACGCAATCAGGAAGAACTTCACTTTAAGGTAGGATTCAAAAGACTGCATCTGGCTTAGGAGCCACCTTAAATAAGTTAGGGCATTCACAGCAGCCAGTAGTCTAGAAAGTTCCTTCACCAGCAGGAGTGATTCTGGTCACAGATTCAGTTAATATCCTCCAGGCCTTTGCCTTACATTGCATTCAATACTCAATATTCTTCTTTGTTTGTCCCAGGAGATCATTCATTTCCCTCCTCCCATTTCCTTCATTGCATCCATTGGATTAGAGGTCTGGCTGGACCAGAAGCCCTCCTCCATTGGTGTTGGCTTTAGAAAACTAGGAGCATAAGTCTCATCCCTGTCGGCCGTCTACCAGTTGAAAAGAAAGGGATTACAGGGAAGTTAATACCGGTGTGCTCTCTGTGGGCTATTCCTATCCCAGGTGCTTAGGACATACCCACTGGCAAGGTGGCCCGCGACACCCACTGGAGAATGAATGGAGAGATGGCCAAATGTAGCCATGAGGAACGTGGAACCACATAGACAGATGGTAGCAGCATTGGACGGCAGATCCTATCATGCACCCATGCTCACCAGTGGCCCTTAACGTTAAAGGGAACCCGTCACCTGGTTAGAGTGCTACTAAACCACCAGCATGCCGTTACGAAGCTGTGGTACAAGGTCCCAAAGCTGCTCACTGCAAACCAAACCGTCCCTGCAACGAATAGTAAATGAACTCAAACTTACCAGGAGAAGAGTCCAGGACTCTTTCCAGAAGCAGTGGTTACACACACACACTGCGACGATAAAGTCAAAAACAGTAGGCCTTAATTCACTGTGCATGTGCCCGATGTGCAGCGCATGCACACTGAAGCAAGGTGTAACACCCATCAGCTTTATCAGTGCAACTAATGCTGCTGGAGAAGAGTCCAGGACCTCTTCTCTTGGTAAGTTTTATTCACTATTTCTTTGCAGAGACGGGTGGGTTTTGCTATGGGCAGGTTTGGGATCCTATACCACTGCTACATTAAGGCATGCTGGTGACTTAGCGTCCCCAAACCAAGGGACAGGTTCCCGTTAGGGCAACATAAGTGAAGATGTCAAGCTTAGGGCTCTTTCACACCTGCGTTCTTGTTCTCCGCATAGAGTTCCGTCGTCGGGGCTCTATGCCGGAAGAATCCTGATCAGGATTATCCTAATGCATTCTGAATGGAGAGTAATCCGTTTCAGGATGCATCAGGATGTCTTCAGTTCCGGTACGGAACGTTTGTTGGCCGGAGAAATACTGCAGCATGCTGCGCTTTTGCTCCGGCCAAAAATCCGGAACACTTGCCGCAAGGCCGGATCCGGAATTAATATGCCCATTGGAAGGCATTGATCCGGATCCGGCCTTAAGCTAAACTCGTTTCGGCGCATTGCCGGAGCCGACATTTAGCTTTTTCAGAGTGGTTACCATGGCTGCCGGGACGCTAAAGTCCTGACAGCCATGGTAAGTGTAGTGGGGAGCGGGGGGCAGTGTACTTACCGTCCGTGCGGCTCCCGGGCGCTCCCAGAGTGACGTCAGGGCGCCCCCCAAGCGCATGGATCCTCGTGATCCATGTGATCACGTCATCCATGCGCATGGGGCGCTCTGACGTCATTCTGGAGCGCCCCGGGAGCCGCACGGACTGTAAGTATACCGCTCCCCCGCTCCCCGCTCCTACTATGGCAACCAGGACTTTAATAGCGTCCTGGGTGCCATAGTAACACTGAAAGCATTTGGAAGACGGTTCCGTCTTCAAATGCTTTCAGTACACTTGCGTTTTTCCGGATCCGGCAGGCACCTCCGGCAACGGAAGTGCATGCCGGATCCCAACAACGCAAGTGTGAAAGAGGCCTTACTGGCTAGAGTAACTAAAACACATGACGGCTCGCCCCCATCGATCCAGTGCAATACATCAGAATGTGCTTCAGTGGTTTCTCACCCAGCTTCCCTACCAATACACATTCCGAACTCTGATTGATCGGGTTCTTCTATTAATTTGCGCGTGGTGTCACAACCTGCCCGCCGAGTTCTCATACAAGGCAGTTTGGTCAATTAATAGGAAATATGACCCTCTGGCCGCCGCCATATAAGATAACTGAGGCTCTGCGCCTTTCCAGCCAGGGACCTCGCAGACCCATGTCATTTGTTTAAGACCGCGCTGTCACACCGCCTACCACCAGCTGCTCTCCATCACTCCGAGGCTTCGTGAACGATTCATTTGTCAGGACGAACCATTGTGCGCAGCGAGTATCCCACCGAGCTGAGGTTTCACCAAGGACAAGCTGAAGGTTACGTAGAATGACAGGTCTGGTATATGAATCAGAATTCATTAGGCAGGTGCGTCTCGAATTCATGGTCTGCCTCTGGTTTATAATGAGAAGTGGCATTCAACGGGCAAGTATGTTCTTAGAATAAACGGAGGACGGATGCAAATTACTTGAACTTATTCATATCTATCATCTAAAAGAAGTCTTGGTCTAAATGAAAAACACACGAACGCCCTAATGGGTTTCTCTAATGCACAACGATTCTTACCAGGAAAAGTGGGTGCACCGGACAGCTGTCTGGACAAATGGAAAACCCAACCGCTGGCGATCATATGTGACACGGTGTATGTAGCCTTCTGCTTCCCGCTGTGTCCACTGTACAGTTTCCAGTGCTGGAGGCTGCCCAAAACAGCTGATCGGTGGGGGTTCCCATGTGTCGGACCCCCGCTGATCAGATATTAATGACCTATCCTGAGAATAGGTCATCAATTTGTAAGTACCCCTTAACACAGCCGTCAATAAAGCTGCATGGAGCATCACAAAGCAATGAAAGCAAAGGGGGTCGGAACTTACCGGGACCCAGCAATCGCAAGAAATCCACGTCAGCTGGTCACGGCGTGACCCCATTTACTTTCATTACAGTGAGATGCACAGCACATATCGCATCTCTATGATGCATTTGGCCGCACAGCATGTGTCGGGCCAAAGTCGCATCATCCACAGGATAGGGAATAAGTAAGATAACTGCGGACAGCCTGACCCCATTGGACTTCCCACCATCCTGAGTGTACCCTTTCTGAATGGAGCAGTAGTGTGCATATCGTTCCACCTCTCCCATCACTTCTATGGGACCGACATAGACAGCACACCTTCAGCGCCATAAAAGCGAATAAAGCGATTGACCGGCATGTGCACTATCCACCGATCCATTAGGTTTTTACTGATGAGCTATCCTCTGGATGTGTCATCAGTATCTGGTTGGCGGGGGGTCCCGCCGATCAGCTGTTTGAGAAGGCAGCGGCGCTCGCAGTAGCCCTGCAGCCTTCTCCAGGTTTTCCTAGGCCATGTGATGTCAGGTTCACAGTCACATGGCCTAGACGCAGCTCAGCTCCATGGAAGTGAATGGGGCTCAGTGCGATACCAACCACAGCCACTATACAATGGAAGGCGCTGTGCCTGGAAAGCTGAGAGATTTGTGAGCTACCAAGATCTGCGGAGTGGCCGTGAACCCTGAGCCAGAGAAGGAACAAACGGAAGGAAAAAAGGGGCAGGGCGAAGCCCATTCCCCATCTGAGCCTGGTAGTACACAGAAGAAGCCACCGCATGATAGTGGTGGTGCCATACTCCGCCTAAGGAGGCGGCCATACAGCGTACAGCACGGATTTCGGCGTTAGAAGAATCCATCACCGGACGAAGGAACCGTGCAGGAGGAGCCAGAGACTGTAATGGTTACTCCAGGACCCCCATACTGTAGGAGCTGCCGCGTGCCCAGCCAGCACCAACTGAGGGGCAGAGTAGAGGAATCCAGTAGAAGCCATGGTATCATACCGCCCCAGGGAAGGAGAGCTAACCTTCAACACTCCACCTGGGAAGGGCGTTGAACAGAAGCAACCGCCAAGCCAGCGTCAGGGTAAAACCCCTACTTGAGGGAATGCCCCAATGTAGCGACTGCGAACGCTAGTACCAGCGTAAAATCCGCACCAGCAGAGGAGAAAAGGCTTCAAGCTAAACCAGAGTACCAGCGCAACCACTTCCTCCATCAGAAATAGTGGAAGGAGAATAGAGTCAGTGTAACACTCGACTCACTGGGACGTAATCACAATATTACGTGCCATGGTGTACGCACTACATATAGTTGAAGACACATTGGAACAGTGACAGGACCATGGAGATGGGGAACGCTAGGACAAATGAGAGACTCTGGGCAACCCCCTGAGGAGAGGGGTTGTCATATTCATGCCCCAAAACGGAACCGAAGGAAAAGGACACAACGTGGAAAACAGCCACAGTATCCACTGGCGGCACCGAAATACCAATAGAGGAAAAATAAAGGGCACCAGCGTGTAACGATACTCGCTGAGCTCCACTTGTAGAAGAAGCTAAGGCACCTATAGCCGTGGCGTAGGTGAAGTGCAACATCCAAGATGTGCACCCATTCCCCACGGTAGTGGACCACTTGTGGAAGGGGCAATGATGCAAATATCCCACCAAGGAAGGGGGAAAAAGCTTACGGCAAGCACATCGCTCAGTCGTAGTGCAAGCCCTCCACCATGAAGTGTGGCAATGCAGAAATGCATCTAGCAGGAACTGAAACCAAGTAGAGAGAATACGCCTCTTACTGAAAGGGCAAGGCATATGGAGAGTCCCGCATCAATTTCCCACCTAGGTAAGGGGGTAGGACAGACAGTAAACACTGAACCAGGGATAATGCCATAGCGCCACCTATGGAAGAGGCTAATCCACATAGTACTGTCCCCAGTGGGAATGTAGTTCCGCCACCTAACAGGGGAACGCCTACCGCCGGCACTGAAAAGTTCTAGTGCGGCAGACCCCAATGGAGGGAGGTAATATCCCAGGGAGTACTGCATCCAGCAGTAGTGCAAATACCCCACCTAACGAAGGGGGTAATGCATACGACAAGTATTGCTGTCTACCTTGGACGCCATTGACGCTAGGGAGGAAGGGTGGGGAGGAGACAGAGGAGGAAATATCCTGCTCTGGCCCGCTGTGTGTAGCCTTACCTCTCAGAGTCTAGCCATGGCAGTCGCAGGCTCGCCGGTGGGAGTTATCAACCAAACTACCCGGGGGTGGAATGGGACCTTCTAGAGGATCACTCACCGGATAGCGCAGGCAGTGTTTATCAACCAAACTACACCGGAGGGAGATTGGGAAGACCGGAGATCCATCATTGTAGTGCGCATGGATTTCGCAGATAGTGATTCATCCACCAAATTACCGCGGAGGGTGATTGGGAAGGCCCAGACATCCACTAGTGGATTGAGCAGGTGGAGAATATCCACCAAACAACCCAGGAGGGTGATTGGGAAGGTCCATAGGTCCATCAGTGGATTTTGCAGGTAGCGATTTATCCATCAAATTACCCCGGAGGGTGATTTGGAAGGTCCAGACATCCACCAGTGGATTACGCAGGTAGTACTGTATCACCCAATGACCTCGGAGGGTGATTGGGAAGGTCCATTGGATTGCGCATGTGGTGCCTATCAACCAAACAGCCCAGAGGGTGATTGGGAAGGTCCACCATTGGATTGCGAGGCAGTGCTTATCAACCAAGCGACCCCGGAGGTTGGTTGGAAAGGTCCGGAGGTCCACTATAGGACTGCGTAGGTGGTGCCTATCAACCAAACGGCCCGATGGGCGATTGGGAAGGTCCGGAGGTCCACCATTGGAGTACATAGGGGGAGAATACCAATCAAGCGACCCTGGAGGGTGGATTGGGAACTGAGAGGTCCTCCTCTGTCCGTACTAGGACACGGCCCAGCCTGACACAGACGGAGCGGTCCAGCGGCGATGAGGCCTGATGGGGCAGGACCCGAATCTTTTATGGACTTTCTTTATTTGTTTTTAAATAAACTGGGACGCCCAGCCTCAGGGGACAAGAGGTAGGAAGGGGTTAAATCATTGAAGCTCATTGCCCTGCAGATAGGCACTATCCTGCACCAGCCTCAAGAGATGGCTGGCCAGGAAGGGTTAACTGCCTGAAAAAAAAAACGGGGGCGGGGCTCTGAGGCTACTGGGGGAGGGGGGGAAGCAATGCGAGAAGAGTTCGCGCCGGACCTAAGCAACCCCCCCCCCCATACCCGGGGATGAATTTGCAGGGCCTAGTAGGCCGCGAAGCCGGGGCCTAAGTTGTGACACGGCCGACCGGAATGCAGCTCCGCTCGGGCCGTACGTCACATCCGAATGCGCTCTCCGGTCGCTCGCGCGGGTCCGGAGGAAGAAGGAAGGGGTAGGCCCGAAAAGAAGCCGGACCCTAAATTTAAGGGCGCCCGGACAGAGTGCTGGCGGTTCTTTACTGGAGCGGCGCGATTAGCGCTCGCTCCCTGGATGGGCGGATTATGGCGCTGGGGGGCGGGAACCTCCTCCGCTCCCCTCCTGTAGCAAGGTAGCAAGCGCCCCCAACAAATACAGAGCACAGCTGTGTGCACGGCCGCCCGCTATGCCTAACAGTGACTCCAAGAAAGGGCCATTAACCCCCTATGCGCCCGTGGCCGCCCCCCTCATGAACAACCACAGAGTAAGCGGAACAACAGTGCCGCTACTCTGCCAGTGCCGGTGATGCTGGGCACTTACTGTGTCGGCACAGAGGGGAGGGAATCGACCAAAGTCCAGGGCTAGGGATACTGCTCAGAGATAATGGAGGAAGGGGGAAGCAGAGGGGCCCAGTGCTTGCCAAATAGGGAGGGAGGGAGAGGGTTAACATACTCACCTAGTCCCGTGTACTCACCTGTCTTCCTCCTCTTCTCTTCACCCTCCCTAAGTGGGCCCATAAGGTCACCTTCTCCAGCAGCTGGCACCGGAGTGGCAGGAGTCTGGTATGGCAGGAGGATCTTCTCTTTGGCGGACCTAGGTGACCCCTTGGCTGGCGAGATGCAGGTGAGCGAGGCTGCCCTGATCCGCCTTGTCTTCTGTGGGGGAGGCAGCAGTGCGGATGACCGACACTGGCGCAACTCGACCCCGGGAGAACAGGGAGGCGAGGCGTCCCTGCTTTCCCATCTGAAAAAGAAGGAAAAAAATAAACTAAAATAAAAAATCTTCAGGAGATCCCTGCAGAGCAGGGAGGTCTCGCCTCCTATTGACACTAGAAAAAACGGAAGCTCTCTCTCCAGGCTGGAGGGGGTATAGCTGCCAGGGGAGGAGCTAACAGCTTTTACTAGTGTCAACGCCTCCTAGAGGACATAGCTATACCCACGGTCTCTGTGTCCCCCAATGAATATGGGCGAGAAAGCCATACGGTTATGTGCAGGAGGCCTAACTCATGAAATCTGTAGCAGGTGTGACTAAATGAACCCAAGAAACTCAACCCAAGCCCCGACCGCAAACGGTTAATCATTCTCCTCTAAGGCAACAGGGCTGTATCAAAAACACACAAAAACATTTATTTGCAACCCGCCTTACGTGCCAGAAACCGCAGCTGTGATCTAAATCAAACAGATTCCCCAAAGAGCGGTTTATTGCCTCTGTGAAATGAGCTGTAATGCTGACTGTGTGCAAACACTGCACGGAAGAACGAGGGAACGAATGTTCAAAAGCAGAAGTGAAGGGAGAGGATTCTGACCTGGACCAGGGCTTCTTTCATGGCCGTCCAATTAGAGACTCGCCAGGAACACTCAAGGACGAGGTATGGATTGATGTGGCCCTTTGATTGGCCGTAGTCCGTCAATGACTCCCACTGATTCAGTTCTTTAGAGCATCTAGGAAAGAGACAAGGCGCATAATGGGAATGGGGAGACGACAACGCATTGCTCTGACAACCAGGCTGTTATTTAAAGGTTATGTACACCTTTGGGGGCATTTTTTTTTTTTAATTATTGCATTACACTTATTTTGAGCTCAAAATCATTTTTTCAATTGGTCTTTATTAACAATATGGAATACTTTTTTCTGTACAGAGCTGACAAGCTCGACTAGCTGCCTGTGGATTTTTTTTGTCCTTTCAGTCATCTGAGGAGCAGACAGACTTCTTATCTCTGCTCTCTCACATCATAAACACTCATTAAAGTTCAATCCTTACCTTACTGATAAAAAATAAGTGTTTATGACCTTTCAGTAGTTTAGAAATAAGGGTAATTAGATGACGGGCACAAAGTGAAAGTGAAAGTGAAAGTACCAGTCACACAGTTAGAAAAACAGTTAACTCTTTGTGACTGAACAGCTCAATATTTTTAATAAAGGCCAATTGAAAATATGATTTTTTTGCCAAAAATAAGTTAAATGCAATCATTAAAAAAAAATAAAAAAATAATAATAATAATAAAAAATTACTCCAAAAGGTGTACATAGCCTTTAAAGGGGATCTGTCACCTGGTTTGAGCATATTAAGGTGTTACTACTAACATGTACAATAAAATACCTTATTTCCACTTTTTATGTTATGCAAATGAGTGTCCAAGGTGCCCAGAGGGGCGTTATCCTAATCTGGAGCCCAGGAACTCCCCCGTACAGTGCCCAGCCCGCCCTTCCTTTAGAGCGTAAGCACACCTCCTCCAGCATAAGTAACTGCCCACACACAAACTCTTTTCCGCCGCCCCCTCCACTATGTGAAATCTCACGAAGGCGCAGTACCGCGGACTGCCTGCGCGATGTAGAAGCTCCAAAGGGCAATAGCTTTAAATTTGTCACTGGGCTCGGCGCATGCCCAGTGACACATTTGAAGCTGTTGCCCTCAGGAGCTTCTACATCGCGCAGGCAGTCCGCGGTACTGCGCCTTCGTGAGATTTCACATAGCGGAGGGGGCGGCGGAAAAGAGCTTGTGTGTGGGCAGTTACTTAGACAACATAAAAAAATAAAATAAAAACTGTGTAAAAAAAGGCCATTTTTGTCACCTTCTGTTGTAAATAACAAAAAATAAAAACACAGTGCCAAAACAGCTATTTCTTGTTACCTTGCCTCACAAAATGTGTAATATAGAGCAACCAAAAATCATCTGTACCCTAAAATAGTACCAACAAAACTGCCACCTTATCCTATAGTTTCCAAAATGGGGTCACTTTTTTTGAGTTTCTACTCTAGTGGTGCATCAGGGGGTCTTCAAATGTGACATGGGACGTTAAAATTATCCTAGTGAAATCTGCCCTGCAAAAACCATATGGCGTTCCTTTCCTTCTGTGCCCTGCCGTGTGCCCGTACAGAAGTTTACGACCACATATGGGGTGCTTCTGCAAACTTCAGAATCATCAGGGCAATAAATATTGAGTTTTGTTTGGCTGTTAAGCCTTGCTTTGTTAGCGGAAAAAAATGATTAAAATGAAAAATCTGCCAAAAAAGTGAAATTCTGAAATTTCATCTCCAATTTCCATTAATTCTTGTGGAACACCTAAAGGGTTAACAAAGTTTGTAAAATCAGTTTTGAATACCTTGAGGGGTGTAGTTTATAAAATGGGGTCACTTTTTTGGAGTTTCTACTCTAGGGGTGCATCAGGGGGGCTTCAAATGAGACAAAATCCATCAAAATCTGCCTTCCAAAACCATTTGGTGTTCCTTTCCTTCTGCGCCCTGCCGTGTGCCCGTACAGCAGTTTACGACCACATATGGGGTGTTTCTTTAAACTACAGAATCAGGGCCATAAATATTGAGTTTTGTTTAGCTGTTAATCCTTGCTTTGTTAGCAAAAAAAAAAAATGGATTAAAATGGAAAATCTGCCAAAAAATGAGAAATTCTGAAATGTAATCTCCATATTCCATTAATTCTTGTGGAACACCTAAAGGGTTAACAAAGTTTATAAAATCAGTTTTGAATACCTTGAGGGGTGTAGTTTCTAAAATGGGGTCATTTTTGGGTGGTTTCTATTATGTAAGCCTCACAAAGTGACTTCAGACATGAACTGGTCCTTAAAAAGTGGGTGTTGGAAATTTTCCGCAAAATTTCAAGATTTGCTTCTAAACTTCTAAGCCTTGTAACATCCCCAAAAATAAAATGGCATTCACAAAAAGATCCAAACATGAAGTAGACATATGGGGAATATAAAGTAATAACTATTTTTGGAGTTATTACTATCTATTATAAAAGTAGAGAAATTGAAATTTGCTAATTTTTCTAAATTTTTGGTAAATTTTTTATTTATTTTTTTATAAATAAAAATAAAATATTTTGATTCAAATTTACCACTGTCATGAAGTACAATATGTGACGAGAAAACAATCTCAGAATGGCCTGGATAAGTAAAAGCGTTTTAAAGTTATCACCACATAAAGTGACACAAAAATCAGTCTGGTCCTTAAGGTGAAAAATGGCCCAGTCCTTAAGGGGTTAAAATAAAATAAAAAGTTCAGCGCAAAACTTTAAAAAAAAAAAAAGGCAGGAGAAAGAATAGTCACAATTCACACCTACCGAATCCAATGATCTTCCCACAACTGATATTCTGGAAAAACAGCTGGAGACGCGTTGCTTCTTTCATGTTCTTTTTTGGCCTTTTCCATTGCTTTTTCATATGTTTCTTGAGCCTAAAAGAACAAAAGCTCAAAAGAATCAATAGCTTTTCATCTACAGGATCTGTACGTGCACATTCTGAAACGGAGACAGATCAATATGTTCACACATCTACCAACACATGAAGAACAGAACTGGATCAGACCTGCAAAGTTTCAGAAAGTAGCTCAGATTTGATCCCTTTGTGCTTTTAAAGGGGCACGGAGCGGTAATCCACAACACGTTTCCACCACACTACCGCTTCTATGGTAGTTATATAAGTGGTGGACCAGTTAAAGGCATTTTATTGCACAATCCAACAATAGGACTAAGGCCGAATGCACACGGCCGTGTTCCGCGGCCGAGAGCGGTCCATGGTAACCCGGCCGGGATTCCTGCTGACAGCAGGAGCGCACGGCGTCATTGGTTGCTACGACGCCGTGCGCTGCATGCCGCCGCTGCTGTACAGTGACCGCTCTCGGCCACGGAACACGGCCGTGTGCATTCGGCCTAAGGCTAGGACTACACAGCGACAAAAAGGGTACAACTACGTTGTGACATGCGTCGCGTGACATTCATGTTGCGCAATGTTGTTTGTAATGACAGTCTATGTTGCCGGACTGCTACATGACAGTCTCACAAAAATCCAACTTAGATGGGGACATTTGTGCGACTGTCGTGTCGCAGCATATTGCACGTCTCAGTGCGACAGCACAGACTACGATTACAAAAAATGTCGCATGACATTACTGCTAGGGATGAACGAACCCGACGTCTTCAGGTTCGGCGTTCAGGAATTCCGTTCTGAATTCCATTAGCACAGAATATGGGCAGCGTTAACAGGTCCGCCTGTTTTCCGCTATGCGGCCCATAGACTTCTATTATGACAGAATGCCTCTTTAAAGGCTTCCGTTTGGCATTCCATCATAGAATTGCGTGCTAACGGAATCCATGACGGAATTCCTCCACCGCCCGAACACCGAACCTGAAAACGTTGGGTTCGCTCATCCCTAATTACGGCGACAAATGTCGTAGTGTGACCCTAGCCTAAGAATTCGGCAGAGTATCGGTGTTAAGGCGCCCTCTTGTGACGCAGAGGTGCTCAAGATCGCTCAGTCATTCCTTAGGGAACAGGGCGTCCTGGAGGCCAGAAGATCTGTATCAGGACACCTGAGGACAGGGCAAGATCTCGTACCTGTTCAAAAAAGCCGTGCTGTTCGTACGCAATGGCCGTAGCCGACTCTGGGAACTTGCACCGCTTCTGCCACAAACCGGCCCACATGTCTTCTTCTTGGAGAAGGGAATACAATTCGGCAAGGGAATCCAAAATCTCCTGAAAGAGACAGGCACAGCGTAGGAACATGGATGACTTCAATTCAATGGCATTGGATTACAGGCAGCTGGTGCCCTACCTGATGCTCTACCTCGGGGAGGGGGTGCTTTGAATCGTACCACTTCCCTGTGCACAATAAGAACCAGAACTGACCCAGTTCTACTAAATGCTTAGCTATTAGGCTGGACAGTGACAGGTGTTGGAGCAACCGTGCAAACGTGTAGTCATTCCCCTCCGATGCGGCATCTTGGCTGGTCTCTATTAGGGCAGGGCTACCTCGAGACTACAGGACTTCTTATAAGAAAAACGGGAACTTCTGCCGGCACTTCCAAAAGGACTAGAGGATTGCCAAGAAGTGAAAGAAGAAGGTTTTATTGGTGTAGAAAACTACCGGTTTCAGGATCATACTGATCCCTTTGTCAGGTAAGATCATAGCTCAGGGAGTGTGTCCTTTCTACTGCAGCTCTCTCTCCCACCACAGATTTCTTTCACAGCTCAGAAGGAATTTTTCTTCTCTCTCCTTATTATAGCTCGGGAGGTGTCCTTTCTTCTGCATATCTCTCCCCCTATCACAGCTTAGGAGGCGTGCCCTGTCTGCTACAGATCTCTGCCTATCTCAACTCAATAGGCGTGTCCTTTCTGCTGCAGCTCTCCCTCCCACCAGATTTCTATCACAGCTCAAAAGGATTTTTTTTTCCTCTTGCAGATCTCTCCCTATCACAGCTTAGGAGGCGTGCCCTGTCTGCTACAGGTCTCAGCCTATCTCAACTCAATAGGCGTGTCTTTTCTGCTGCAGCTCTCTCTATCACAGCTTAGGAGGTGTGCCCTGTCTGCTACGGGTCTCTGCCTAACAACCCAATAGGCATGTCTTTTCTGCAGCTCTCTCTATCACAGCTCAGGAGGTGTGTCCTTTCTGCTGCAGCTCTCTCTATCACAGGTTAGTAAAGTAAGCATGCCTTTTCTGCTGCAGCTCTCTCTATAACAACTTAATAGGCGTGTCCTTTCTGCTACAGGTCTCAGCCTCTCTGAACTCAGGAGGTGTGTCTTTTCAGCTGCAGCTCTCTCCCCCTTCACAGCTCAGGAGGTGTCCTTTCTTCTGCAGATCTCTCCCTATCACAGCTTAGGAGGCGTGCCCTGTCTGCTACAGGTCTCTGCCTATCTCAACTCAATAGGCGTTTCCTTTCTGCTACAGGTCTCTGCCTATCTCAACTCAATAGGCGTATCCTTTCTGCTGCAGATCGCTCCCTATCACAGCTTAGGAGGCGTGCCCTGTCTGCTACAGGTCTCTGCCTATCTCAACTCAATAGGCGTGTCCTTTCTGCTGCAGATCGCTCCCTATCACAGCTTAGGAGGCGTGCCCTTTCAGCTACAGGTATCTGCCTATCTCAACTCAATAGGCGTGTCCTTTCTGCTGCAGCTCTCTCTATCACAGGTTAGTAAAGTAAGCATGCCCTTTCTGCTCAAGGTCTCTCTATAACAACCTAATAATAGGCGTGTCCTTTCTGCTACAGGTCTCAGCCTCTCTCAATTCAGGTGGTGTGTCTTTTCAGCTGCAGCTCTCTCCCCCTTCACAGCTCAGGAGGTGTGACCTTTCTGCTGCAGCTCTCACCCTGCAACTGTCACAACTGGTGGCAGTTGAAGGATGGAATGAAGCACGTGCGACCAAATGCTCATCCAGCTCAGTAGGTGGACGTGCTCATTATTATACAGATTAAGGGCTCATTCAGACAGCCATATATGCCGTCTGCAAAAATGCGGATTTTTTGCGGACATTTTAGCATGTCTGCAAAAAAAAAACAGATTGCATTGCGTTTTTTTGCTGATCCATAGACTTCAATAGGGCCATGTCCTGATTTTCACTGTATAGGACATGTTTAATTTTTTTTTTCTGAGCCGTGCAATGGAAGAAAAAGACACCATAGAAGTGAATGGGACGGCATTTAATCTGCAAAAAAACGGATCCGCATTTTTGCGGACAGCACACGGCCGTCTGAATGAGCCCTTACCCTTTTCGCTGCAAAGGACGCAAGTCATACGTGGACAATCTCATGAACATCATATTTTGTCAGGATAAAGAGGAGAGCAGGGCACAGACCTGCAACCCACGCTATGACCTTTGCGCCCCTCCTAGCTGGCAGCTGTCTGCGCCAGTGTATGCCAGTGTTTACTGCACGCCATTATGAAGCTTTAATGGGCTGCTTTTGTGGGTTTTGATGTCTGCATGATACGCCAGCACATTCTCATGGCACCTTCCAATATTAACGCTGGAAGCTCGCGGCTCCTTATTAATTGCCCTTAAGAGCAGGCCATCGTCTGACTTTATTATTAGACCATCTCTGTCTACAGGAAAAGAGCCGAAAAAAAGAACTGAGCAAAGGGAAAATCAAATCAAGTTATAATGGCAAGGGATACGTGTTCATAGTGCATTTGGCACGAAAAACAGAGAACATTATCCGCTCAGTAAAAGATATTACTCCCCCCTCCTGTCTGCCGGCCAGAATCGACAGAAATACCTTCTCCGAAAGCGCTGAGGCAGAAGAAACGACACTCACTTGCTGGGGCGGGGTGATGCTTTCCTGTTCGTAAAATTCTGTCGTCTGCTTGGGTTTGATTGTCAGACTGAGACCCTTTTCGAAGGCCTGATGCTCCAGCATGAGGGTGGAGCGGAACCACAGATTGTGCGTCTTTCCAAGGTACTTGAGCACGCAAGGCCTGATGGGGATTGGAGGGACGCACTGAGACATGGCCTCCACAAAGCAGTTCAAGGCGCTCGGCTGACAATCTCTCTGCGCCTGGTGGCTCCCGCTGCACAGGAACGGGCTGATTTCCCCAGCCAGCGCCTGCGAACACAAAAAAAAGAAAGAGCAATGATTGCAAGCTCCAGCGAACTGGGATCTCCGGAGCACCTGGATCAGTACATCACTCACGTGAATGATAAACAGCTACACCTCCGTCTATCGTCACCATGTATCTGAGCTGCACGAGTACAGCATTTAAACAATCGGCACCCGATATTAGAACTTCACACCCCATTCAATGAGACACACACACATGGATGTGACAGAGGCGAGACATACACTGAGAAGAACGAGTGTCAGTCTAGAAGAAACCTCAGCCAATTCCTCCTACATAAAATAGTTTTCTTAATACTAAGTTTAGTAAATGTGTGATAATAATAATTAAAAAAAATATATATGTAGAAATAGATACAGAATCCCATGGATGAAACGTTCCGACTAATTAAAGGGGTTGTCCCATTAAAACAAAGTATCCCCTTATCCACTGTGGTATGTCTGATCGGCGGGGTCTGACCACTGGGGCCCTGTGATTCCCCATCTGAATGGAGCCGCAGACAGGTATGTGTGTCCACCTCTCCATTCAACTCTATAGGATGGCAGGGATACTCAAGTACAAGCGCTTGGCTATCTCCAGCAAGCCCTATAGAGTTGAATGGAGCAGAAGCGTTCATGTGACAACTGCTTCCTTCAAAACAGGGGGAAGCGGGCCCCCATTTTCATGATGGAGGCCCCCGTGGTCAGAGCCCACCAATCAGACATAACCCAGTGGCTAGGAGATAAGCTGTAAGATATACCCCCTTAAAGGGAGTGTGACAAATTGATGGCATATTGCTAGGATACATCCCTACTTTTGGATCGGATCGGTGGTGGTGGGGGGGGTTTCATCCTATGAGACCCTTCATTGTTCCTGAGAACGAAGGGGCCACAGCACAATTGTTTCCTGCATGGAGTCCAGTTGGTCAAATGCACTTGAATGGAGCTGTGCCGCACAGTGTTAGCCGGAGCGCCGCAGTGCAGGTAAAAAGGGGGACGTTGTGCTACACCAGGATCCCAGAGGTCAGACCCCACCAATCAAAGTGATGGTATATGGAATGAGAAAACCCATTTAAGTGAAGGTGTAAAACCCATTTAGACGGTCACATGTAGAGACCTTCTGGTTCTACGTATGGACCCAGCCAATGGCTGCATTTTATATTACGGCTGTAACAACCCGACATCTTGCGGTCCTACGGATCCTAACTAAAGGCCCCCAAACACATGAATTGTCAACCGAACCTGGAGGTCCTGACTCTCTCCTCAGACGGTTGAGGTCAGAGAAGAGAAGGATCGAGAGCATTTCATTTCAAACACCTGACTGTTTCGCTCTACCGGAAGATAAGAGGTGTCTTGACAGGGGCTTTCTCCTCAATCCCCCCATGAAAACACATACACACTCAGCCAAACCAAGCGTATGGGAAGCTTAAGACCGCCATACATTTCTGTGGCAGGCTCATTTCTCGTCCAAGGTGAGTAAGCAGTTGTTAGACCCTTCTGGCAGTGGCTTATCTCCTTGAGTATAAAGGTGGGTTTACACGTCCTGATGAAGCCATTATCAGGGAGGAAGCGTTTACCGACAACTGCCTGCTCATCAGTGGAGGTGCAGAGTGACATTGATATGCAGCAATCCCCTCCACTGTATGAGGATGAGTGATCGCTCGTCCCCATATAGAGTCATTGTTTCTGGGCAGCAGATCTCTTTTTAGGCTACTTTCCCATCTGCGACCTTGTGCCTTGGGAATTGGCTCGACAAAAGCGGTTGTGTGCAGCACATTTTGGCCGGCCAATTCCTGCCATATTTGCCGGGTAGCGGCGATATCTCTGAAGGATTCATCGGGTGATCTGCACAGGCGGATTAGATTGGGCCGTGTAAATCCACATTAAAGGATCAAACATGTTAAAATGCAGCATAGGCAATCCTTCCTTTCCAAGACATCGGCCATCGGCAGAGAGTCAGGACACCACCACACACTAGACGGTTCTCCGAGACTAATCTAATGTGTATGGCCCACCTTAGAGGTAACCTATCACCTACACTAAGCCACATTATCCGCCCAGCAGAGCACTACCATAAGAGCGCGTCCTTCAGTCCTGGGAGTAAACCATCTACTGCCAAAAACCACACTAACCTACCAAAGGGCCACTTACATGTTGTTGCCGGTCAGAAAGTATTTTCCACAATCTTGGGAAAAGTTGTATCCAAATCTTCTCAGCCAAGGGGGTCGAAATGTGACACAGCTGGACATAGGCAATCAAGAGAGCTCCGGTCTGCGGTGGACAACCAGGGGAACACAATCACAGATGAAACTGAAGGCTTCGACCAGATTATCGTACATTAGCGTGAAAGCCCGTGGACTTCACGGCGAAGGAAGGAAAAGCAGCACTGACCTTTACTTCACGCAGAGAGTCCAGAAATTTGTCATGTCTGTTGGTTAACATGTGAAGCTGATTGCCGATGTCCTTCTCCGACTGCTCTTTAGTCTTGGGGTTGGTGCTCTGGTCCCCTGGGGCGAGCTCAATGTCAATTTCCACATCCTGAATACAGAACAAATGGTTTTAATGGTCTTAAAGGGGTCATCCGGTAATTAGTATTGATGACCTATCCTATAGGTATATATAGCATATCTTCCATGTACTTTATCATTTAGCTATAATAGCCTGTCTACATTCAGTGCGCTACCTGTGCCGATCATAGTGCGCCTGCGCTGATGAATGATAGCAAAAGTCTAAGGGCTCTTTCACACTTGCGTTGTCCGGATCCGGCGTGTACTCCATTTGCCGGAGGTGCCCGCCGGATCCGGAAAAACGCAAGTGAACTGAAAGCATTTGAAGACGGATCCGTCTTCAAAATGCGTTCAGTGTTACTATGGCAGCCAGGACGCTATTAAAGTCCTGGTTGCCATAGTAGTAGTGGGGAGCGGGGGAGCAGTATACTTACCGTCAGTGCGGCTCCCGGGGCGCTCCAGAATGACGTCAGAGCGCCCCATGCGCATGAATAACGTGATCCATGTGATCACGTCATCCATGCGCGTGGGGCGCCCTGACGTCACTCTGGAGCGCCCCGGCAGCCATGGTAACCATTCAGAAAAAGCTAAACGTCGGATCCGGCAATGCGCCGAAACGACGTTTAGCTTAAGGCCGGATCCGGATTAATGCCTTTCAATGGGTATTAATTCCGGATCCGGCCTTGCGGCAAGTCTTCAGGATTTTTGGCCGGAGCAAAAAGCGCAGCATGCTGCGGTATTTTCTCCGGCCAAAAAACGTTCCGGTCCTGAACTGAAGACATCCTGATGCATCCTGAACGGATTTCTCTCCATTCAGAATGCATTAGGATAAAACTGATCAGGATTCTTCCGGCATAGAGCCCCGACGACGGAACTCTATGCCGGAAGAAAAGAACGCAGGTGTGAAAGAGCCCTAAGGCGTATTGATACACCGTAGACTTTTTTTCAGGGTGCCCACAGAGAGGGCTCCGAGTGCCGCCTCTGGCACCTGTGCCATAGGTTCGCCATGACTGTCCTAGGCCATGTGACATCACCATACATCGGCCACAGCTTAGTGCCATTGAAGTGAATGGGGCTGAGCAGCAATACCAAGCGCAGCCGCTATACAATGTATGGTCCTGTGCTTGGAAAGCTGCCAGGAGCCGGCTGCGCTCACCAGACCTCTGGTGAGTGCAACGGCTCCCTGAAACGGCTGATCGGCAGGGGTGACGGGACTCAGAACCCCGCTAATGTGAGAATGATGACCTATCCTGAGGATAGGTCATCATTATCCGTTCCTGGATAACCCCTGGAGTGTTCTGACGCTGTGGAAGAAAGAGTTTTATCAGTACCTACCCCTCGGTTGGGCCTCTGTCTAAGCAGCTGAACAGGAAGACGTGGGAACACATTTGGTCAGGACCTGAGCGTAAGAGCCCACCGCTGGCCTGATCGTAGCGGGGATGGAGGCAACGGAGGGCCCAACGTAGGGGTGGCCACTGAAAAAACTAGATTGCCACGACAAGGTCAGAACGCTCCAAATTTTTCAGCAAAGCCCAGAGAACCCCTTTAACCCCTCAAAAGTTTTTCTGAGAATTACCATCTGTAGGAGCACATTCTCCAGCAATGTTATAAAAGCCAATATGCTGAATACTTTATTCAACTGTGGTGGCAGCTTATCTCTCCTGAAAACAAAAGGACCGGCACTGAAATTCAACATGCCCAGTCCTTTCCCCGATATGATTCCCCCCCCCCACACACACATTAAGCCCTTTCCAGCTGGCTTAGGTAACAAACAGCTGAAGGGGGAGTGCTGCTTTAACCATATCTCCGGATTGGGAGCAGCTATGGTTCATGGACTTGTTTAAAAGCGAAGCCTTAAAACAAGATCAAAACAGCAGCATTATCTCCACTACATTGGGTGAGATAGCTGTTAGAAATAGGGTCAAGAGTAAAAGCAGGAGGACATATTTTAAAGCCTAGACTATCAGCTTTCAAACAAAACTAGAAACAACTCTATGGCTGCTACCGATCCAGAGACATCAGTGAGGACATCAATATCGGAGACTGGAATACCCCTTTGAAGGGCTCGTCTCACTTTAGCAAATTACATTTATCAGGTAGAGAAAGTGAATACAAGGCACTTACTAATGTATTGTGATTGACCATATTGCCTCCTTTGCTGGCTGGACTCATTTTTCCATCACTTTATACACTGCTCGTTTTCATTGGTTGCAACCACCCTGCAATCCATTAACGGTGGTCGTGCTTGCACATTATAGAAAAAAAAGCACTGGCATCTCTGGTGGTCTTGAGAGAGGGCCTAGGCACACCAGCGCCCGTCCTGGCCTCCTTGTATCTGCGCTGCAGTGGTGGCCATAACTAGGGATGAGCGAATCGACTTCGGAAGAAACATCCGAAATCGATTCGCATAAAACTTTGTTCTAATACTGTACGGAGCAGGCACTCCGTACAGTATTAGAATGTATTGGCTCTGATGAGGCGAAGTTATTGCTAGAAACAAGCAGTGTATAATGTGATGGAAAAATGAATGCAGCCAGCAAAGGAGGCAACATGGATAATCACAATACATTAGTAAGTACCTTGTATTCACTTTCTCTACATGATAAAAGCCATTTACTGAAGTGAGACAACCCCTTTAAGGTTGCAAGAGTTGGACTCTCAAGGGTTCAAGTGAACAAATTTGGGTGACCCTGAATAAACACGCAATCTGCAGATGAAATTTAGAGCGGGAGCAGCCAGTCCCTGCAGAATCTGCTAATGTAAGTATTTTAGGAATTTGCAATAAAGGCCATTTCCCACTACCTAGTGAAAAGGCTAAAGTGCAACGTGGATGGATGTACCCTTCTACTATGGCACATGCAGACTGTTGAGTCTCTCCACTATTTTTCGTTTCTTGTACCCCGGGGTGCGGAGGTATCGGACAGATCTGCTTTCACACGTGGAACAATGGTACGACTGTTAGGAAAAGTTTCATCGAAACTCCAGAAGGGAGAGAAGAAGTTTTTAGAAGAGTCTGTAAAAGCGATCTCATCCCTCGAGAACCCCGAGGCACATGACCTGTATACAGTCAATGGCGAGGACTGCGAAGCCGCGCAAAGTACACAACTCTCATAACCAAAGGGCGGCTCTGAAGGATGTACGAAATCCTTTAAAAAAAAACAAAAAACAATACCTCTTCCTTGGATTCGCTGTTCTCCCTCTCCCTCGGCTCCTGCTTGACGTGGGTTACCATAGCGAAGGCTGCCCGATCGTGACTGTCTGCTAGATTGATGACATTAGTGATAGATGGGAGCATGGCGCCCTGGCAGCTTGTGCCAATTGTAGTGTTCTTCTCGCACACGGCCAGCAGGAGCTGCAGGGGTCAAAGTCAAGGGGTTCAAAGGGTTAATAGGACAAGGGCTGTACAAAAGAGGGAGAAGGTGAAAGGGAAATGATAGAAAACGCCACAAAATAAATGAATAAATGCAAAGTTTTCCTTAACGCTTTCTCCTCTGCTCCTGGGAGGCTGCGTCACCTATATACTGCAGTATGGAGCCATATACGCGCCTAACATCTACTTCTATAGCGCTCACAGACATCTGACTATCTGGTCATTTCATACAATCTGACTCCTCCCGCTATATAGTCAACATAAACGGAGAATCTGCTTTTTGGTTCAGTGCAAACAGGACTTGCTACTATTGGAAAGTTCCATAGGAAAATGGCCCCCATCAGAGGCTACTTTCACACTTGCGTTCGGGGTTCGCTTGTGAGCTCCGTTTGAAGGCTCTCACAAGCGGCCCTGAACGGATCCGTACAGCCCCAATGGATTCTGAGTGGATGCGGATCCGCTCAGAATGCATCAGTTTGGCACCGTTTGGCCTCTGTTCCGTTCAGCAGGCGGACACCCGAACGCAGCTTGCAGCGTTCGGGTGTCCGCCTGGCCGTGCGGAGCCAAACGGATCCGTCCAGACTTACAATGTAAGTCAATGGGGACGGATCCTTTTGACGTTGACACAATATGGTGCAATTTCAAACGGATCCGTCTGACTAACAATTAGACTTAGATTTTTTTCTGAAATATAATGCAGACAGATCCGTTCTGAACGGATACCATCGTTTCCATTATAGGAGCGGATCCGTCTGTGCAGACACCAGACGGATCCGCTCCGAACGCAAGTGTGAAAGTAGCCTTTAGTATCTGCGGCTCAGATCGTGGGACTGGAGAATGTATTAGCGCTGTAGGGAAGTTCTTCTGGTGGACAAAAGACCCACGTTTTTGCACTAGTGGGATTTTTCACAAAAACGTTATACTTTTTGGGATCTTACAATTAGGGTACTTTCACACTTGCGTTGTTGGATTCCGGCAGGCAGGTCCGTCGCCGGTGCTGCCTGCCGGATCCGGCAATCTGCATGCAAACGGATACCATTTGTAGACTGATCCGGATGCATTGCAATACCAAATCTGTCTCTCCGGTTGTCATCCGGAAAAACGTATCCGGTATGTATCTTTTTCAAATTTTTCCGGAACACTTGGGGCCGGATCTGGCATTAATGCATTTCAATGGAAAATAAGGCCGGATCCGGCATTCCGTCAAGTGCTCCGGAATTTTGGACGGAGGAAATACCGCACAGTGACCGAACTGAAGATGCATACTGAACGGATTGCTCTCCATTCAGAATGCATTAGGATAAAACTTGGATGGAACTCAATACTGGAAAAGTTTAACGCAAGTGTGAAAGTACCCTTAAAGGGAACCCGTCGCCATGAAAATGGGAAGTAATCTTCATTTATTCTCATTTGCAGTCTGGAAGGACAATAGGCTCTAGGTTGGACTTGAAGAACCTGTGTTTTTTCAACCGTAGCAACTATGTAACAATGTAACTGATCTGTGAATGGTTGCTATGGGCAACAAAGACGGCTTTGATAAATCTGCTCCAATGAATGCATTGAACTGCTGTTGTCAACAGGTACACCTCCAGCAAACATGTCCAACATCCCCCCTACCCTAAAGGGTAATGTGATAAGGGGGGCTGTTCAAAATGGAAAATTCCTTTAAATGCCTGACTAGTCACATGACAGGCAGGAAAACCCTTCTGCCTTTTTCTAATGCCTTAAAGGGGTTCTGCAGTTTGTTCAAAACTGATGATCTATTCTCTGGATAGACCATCAGCATCTGATCGGCAGGGGTCCCGGCAGGGCTAAGCTCCATTCAAGTGAACAGAGCTTAGCCAGGCCAGTTGATACTAGTTGTGACGTCACTGGGCCAGCGGTAAACAGCGTGAAGGCCGCGACGCTGCTGCCAGTGCCGCTGCCTTCTCAAACAGCTGATGGGCGGGGGTCCCGGGTGTCGGACCACCGCCGATCAGATGCTGATGCTCTATCCAGAGGATAGGTCATCAGTTTAAACAAACTGCAGAGCACCTTTAAAGAGGGACGGTCGGCTCTAGTAATGTCTGCTTTACTAAACTATTGCGTTCCCGTTCATTAGAACTCTACATTGTGCGGCTACACTGTTATTCCTTTAGGAAACGGATGAATAAATCGACAAGCGGGTGCGACCATTCCCTTTGTCACAATCCGGTACTGATTGGGCAATGTCGTGTAGAGCTAGAACCCAACCGGTGACACCCAGCTGTCCATCTAATCCTCCCTTTCTATAACAAATGGTACAATGCAGAGTTTTGAGGAAAGATATTCCAGAAACGTAAATTCATGAGGAATGCAAGTATTTACTAAAACAGACATGTCAGGAGCGCTACGGCCATTGGACGGTAGAGCAGCGCCGGCTTACCTCTATGCACTGTTTAATCCAGAAATGATTGCCCATTGCTTCCCAGTTCTGAGAACAAGTGACGTACAGCAGCCGATCATACACACGGCGCTTCATGGACGTGTCAAAGGCCTCAAAGAACTTCGCCCGAATGTGGGGCTGCGAGCAGCGCAGTCCAGATAGGAAGGCGGGTTCCAGCTTGGCGGTCAGCTCGCTTCCAGACAGGTTCTCGTCTCTGCAAGAATAAGTCATGGAGAAATGACATCCCTGACATTTACGGCTCAATCCTGCCGGCACACCCCGCCGATCAGCTCTTGTGCCGGCGCTGTGTCCCCTGTAATGTTCACCTGCCTGCAGAGGAGTTCTACATTCCACTCCCATTGAATTACATGGGAGGAACCGCTGTAATAACCAGCAGCACTGCTACAATCCAGACGACCCCGAGGGTAGGTCATCGATATCAGAAAACTGGACAACCCCTTGAAGACTACAGCGATGTCAACTGATGGTATTTTCGTCAGCACAAGGCCCACACGCTGATGCACAACCCTACACAAAGCATGCGTCTAATGCTTTACCTACCTGTAAACATAATTCACGAGCTCCAGAAACTGTGCGTTCAACTCAAGGTCCTCTGGAAAGCGCTTTTCTATGTAAGTCATCATCTTCACCAGCAAAATGGATTTTTCCCGCAGTGTGGGAGTCTGCATGATAAGAAAGGTTATAGCATACAACGCCCATGCATATACAATGTGAGGTCTTAGATTACAACCTGTACGGGAACCATCCAACGTATTGCTGACTTATCACGATGGCCGTACACATTGGTCTGCTTTCACACTTGCGTTTTGGGCGGATCCGTCATGAACGGATCTGTTTGTATTATCTGTATCGTAGCCAAGACGGATCCGTCAAGAACTCCATTGAAAGTCAATGGAGGACGGATCCGTTTTCTATTGTGCCAGATTGTGTCATAGAAAACGGATCCGTTTGGCTCAGTTTTGTCAGACGGACACTAAAAGGCAGCGTTTTGGTGTCCGCCTCCAGAGCGGGATGGAGACTGATCGGAGGCAAACTGATGCGTTCTGAGCGGATCCTTATCCATTTAGAATGCATTAGGGCAAAACTGATCCGTTTTGGAGCGCGTGTGAGAGCCCTGAACGGATCTCACAAACGGAAAGCCAAAACACCAGGGTGAAAGTAGCTTTAGGCTGCAATCACACGAATGGGTGACAGCCGTGCCTGGGATCAGCAAAACACAGACACCGGCCCATCTGCTTGCAGGCCTGTGCCTCCGCTCTGCAAAAGATAGGACAGGTCTTATCTCTGGCCGCATCTTGTGGACCCATCAAAGTGCCCAGTGCCCGTGTTTTGCGGACCCACGGTTTGCGGTCTGTGTGAATGTGGCATTAAAGGGGTTTTCCGGGATATTAATATTGATGACTTATCCTCAGGATAAGTCATCAATATAAGATAAGGCGGGGGTCCAACTGCTGGCAACCCCCATGATCAGCTGGTCGAAGAGAAGGCCAGGCTCCGTGCGAGCGCTTCCTTCCCTTTGTCGTTTACCTGCTTGCCATCAACATCGCATCGGGGAGCAGGTGTAAATACAAGCCGTCCCATTCACTTCAGTGGGGCGGCTCCTTCCTATACACTTGAATACTACAGAGCCGTCCAATTGAAATGAATGGGACGGCTTCTTGTAATTACACCTGCTCACCGCTGCGATGTCAGGTAAACAATGCCTTCTCTTCAACCAGCTGATCGGCGGGGGTGCTAGGTGTCAGACCCTGAGGACAGTTTGTTTGTTTTGAGATCAATTTAAAGGAGTTTTTCTATTTTAATATTGACGAACGTTGGTCAGTTGACATTTAAAGGGGTTGCACCACAAAACATATTCTACATTTTTCAAACCAGCCCCTGGATCTGAATACTGTTGTAATTGCATATCATTAAAACTGTATTATAGCCCGTGAGCTATTGAATAAAACGTATCTGTATAGCGCCACCTGCTGTTTGTCAGTCTCATTGAGCTGGTCGCACGTGCTCAGTTTAAATCTTCAACTGCCTCCAGACTTACGTTCTGTTAGAAGCTGTAGCAGTTACAAGGAGAGAGCTGCAGCAGAAAGGACATGCCCCCTGAGATGCCAGGCTTAAGATAGCAGAGCAAATTGAGCAATGAATGTGGAGATCTCTGGATCCATGTGAGGTACAGGGCTGGTTCTAGCTTTGTTAGAAAGGTATTGTCATGTACTATATGATGTCTGATGGTCATGGCATAACCCCTTTAACTGTCGTTTTAGCCAACTGACACGCCATCATCTCCTGCAAAGCAGTCGCCCGCGTTTCGTGTTCTCCTCCGACAGAAGTGCCCTGTTCAGTTATCTGCTATCCACATTACGGAGAGGAGCATTGTGGGGAGAAGACGAAGAGCTCGTATAGAGCCCAAGGCAGTCACAAGTTACGATGGCAACCTAAGCCCCTCCGGATTAGGAAGCTGAAAATCCCGGCCTCCAAATTACCTGCTCGCTTGTAGATTGCAGATAAGTTAGCGAGAGCTGGTGGGCAGAAACCTAGCTTTTAATGCACGGCATAGATTGGTAGTCTGCAGTCTGAAGCGGTCAGGTCACGCTGGGAGTAGTAGTGCCACAGCTCACTTTCACACTGCGCTCACCTGATTTGCCGCCATGGGGGTGTTATTTTTCAGCCACTCCTCCACTATTTTGACGACTGCCCGCAGGATCTTGGCGTCGGTGGATTTTTCAATGAGGGAAGTCAGGATGTTCTGGATAAAGTTTTTCCTCATTTCCATGCTCATGACTGCCAGACGCGTCTTTACTAGGTCCAAGCTGAGCATCACCAGCTCGCTGGTGCCCGCTGGAGAGCAAAAGAAAGTGGAATTATTTTCAAAGAAAGAATGTCAGCCGATCCCACCCCGGGAGCTGGCACCATGGATCGTCATCCATCATGTAGAGGGACTGAAATTCAAGCAGGAGGGAATTCCTTCCAAAGTGCAGAGAACCCAGCAGTAGCTGTATCTGGCCACTTCCGTGTCATTTCACGTACCTGGATTGGCTTCGGCGGTTCCGGCGGCGGCTTGTGGGTTCAGATGCTCCCGCACCATCTTCTGGAGGGAGCGCATGAAGACGGATATCAGCCGGTCTATATAGCTGGGGTTGTTACTGCAGGCCGACTTTAGGATCATCAGCGTGCCTGGCCAAACCAAACACAAGTCACTTTTGGGCGCACAAGGGGCCACTTTATGTAGTAAATGCCATTTCTAGCCACAAATCTATTCCCCTGTATATTTAAAATGCACCGGCTCCAATGTACGTTCTATTGCCTATAGTACCGGACTGGTTAACCCTTGTAGTGAACACATTTTTCTAAGTGCTGGATCGCCGTACTACTGAGATTACTGCCCAGAATATCCTTTTCTTCGTTATACTAAAGGCATCTAACTCGACAGAAAAAAGCAGATGTAGCAGAGGTGAACTTTTCATTTTACCACTTGATCCGTACGTTTAACTCATTCCAGCTACCCCGATACATTGTAGCAAACCATCAGGAGCAGAGGACAGATCTGCTCCTGATGGCGCACAAAGCATTACCTAAACGGTATACACTATAACAAACACCCAGCTGTGACAAGAAGTAGCTCGGGCCCGGCTACTTCCGGCAGCCCCATGGTGGTGAAAGGAGAGATGGTCACACACAGTGCGCTCTCTAGTCATCACTATGGGACTTCTGAAAATAGCAGAGCGCACTCGCTTGGCTGCTTTTGGAACTCCCATAGAGATAAATCAAGAGCGTGCCGCGCATGCGCAGTGTGCTCTCTCTCACTTAGATAGAAGAGGGTCCCAGGAGGTGGGATCTGCAGCTATCTGACATTGATGGCATGTCCTAGCGATATCAATATACCAGATGAGAAGACCAGTGCCCACCCACAAGCGCTACGTCCAAGGCTTATTCAGTCTCACTAAGCAGGCCAAACCCTATTACTATACTTATGACGAAGGACGGATATATGGCTTGGCTATTTTCCCTTGTCATGCTCCAAGGCTTGTTAAAAAGTCGAACGTTAACTAATAGGGAGCTCGTTCCATGCTCTCCTTTGCTCGGTGCTAAATCGCGCCGGGCAAAGGCTTTTTTTGGAGATCCGTTGACGAACCGGGCTCTCCATGGGGCTGCCAGGAAGCCCGGTGACATCACCGGCACTGATGGGCAGGCTTTAGCACTGCCCTAGCCGTTTTAAAGCACGCCCATCAGAGCCAGTGACGTCGCCGAACACACTGCCGGGCCGGAGCCTCCGCCCGGCAGTGTGTTATTGTAAACAAAAGAGCCCGTGCCCTGCGCGATCTAGTGCAGGGCAAAGGGAGCGCAACGGAGCACGAGACGCTCCGAAGCTAACATCAGGGGGGCTGCCTGGGTGAAAATATGGGTATGTCCGGGTTCAGCTCTGAACCCGGACAACCCCTTTAAGAGTCCGTGCCTCCACGCCCCAAAAGATAGGTCATGTCCTGTTTTTGGCCGCATCTTGCCGATCGTGGACCCATTAAAGTCAATGGGTCCACACCGCGATGCACACAGCTGGTGCCCGTGTGGGGATCCGCGGTCTGCAAAATGGGCTCGCCCGTCCCACTGTCGCGTGAATGCGGCCTTAGGCGGTAATCGATTTGAGACTCAAACGGAGCAGTGTATGGATAACTTGCATGAGCTCGTATATATCTCTACCCGACCACTCCAGGGATCGGCCGAGCTGAGGCGATCACAGCGAAAAGGCGTAGCCCTAACCTGAGCATTTCAACAATCATTTGGGGTCTCAGCACCAGGACCCCACCAATCTCTTGACAGGTCAGTGACACTTTCTAAGGTCTCCTTTGCGGGGGGGAAGAGAGTAGGTGTCAGCGGTCTGTGCAGAAATTGCCATCGCTGTTGCCTACACTCCCAGGACATTGCAACTAAAGCGGCGAACCAAATGAAGGTAAATTTAGCGGCTGGCGCCTGCTGCGCATAAGTGGATTACACCTTCATTGACAGTACAAAGCATATTGCTTTTGACCTTGAAGCGCTTTGCAAGCAACTGATTCAATTAAACGACAGACTTTCTAAGTGTTTCGCACAATGCGCCATGACACCTGACAAGCAGGCAATTCTTTATATAAAATTCCACCTATGGATGGCGATCACAGGGGAGGGCAGTGGGGGACAGCCAGCATTTCCATTTTGCACAGCCTAGGTTCTTTTGTGGTGCTATACCTGCTTTATTGACAGAACCAATTTGCGGCAGCCGACAGAGAGGTATTGTTCTGGAAAAACACTGATCACCCTGTTGGAGCAACCCCCTGGGGGGGAGAGAAAGTGCATATATCTAGTCGATAAGACTATTTTATAGCACTTTTGACTTTTATATAAAAACGTGCGCACTAAACGCCACCACCAAATGTGTCCCTTGAAATAAGTGTAAATGTGTGTTTATGCATTACTCCTACGGGGAAAGGGATGAACTTCTCTTAATAACCACTCCGAAAGCCATCAGTCTCAGAAACGAATATTTACAGCGCGGCATTCTGGGAAACTGGATGCATCACGCTGTGGCATAATTGACCGGAGTCCGTGGGTGCATCTTCAGAGACGTATTCCTACAGGCAGGCTTTGAAGACGGGGGCGGCGGGGGGGGGGGGTTCGGCACTTACCGAAGAGCTGAGACGGGTTCGCGTTGGTAGCTTTCTCATAATTCGTAAGACCTTCGTAAATGACTTTGCCCACAGCTGCGTATAGGCACTCCAGCTCCTCGTACTTGGAGGCAACACTCGAGGTGCCTAGGACAGAATTCACAGATTTAGTATCATGATAAAGCTGCGGTTTGCACTACGGGCATCACCTGGAATCAAGGACTTGGAATACGTTCCACCACTAGGGGAAAGACTGTGTAGGAAGAGGTACCTGATCCACAAGCCGGTGACAAGAATCAGTAACACAACACCCAAACGATGGCTGCAGCTGACACCCCCGGGGGAAAGGGGTTACAGTGATAATGAAAACTTGGTGCAAGTCAGGATTTGTGTTAAATTTTTTTTTTTTTAAAGCTATTCCCAGCTGCATCCAGCTCAGACACTGCTCTTTGCCAGGTTTTGTTTAAAGCGAGGTGATGTAGCTGTATACCCCACATGACCACTGCAGCCAATCACTGACCTCAGCTGTCTCATGCTGTATACTAATACTGCAGATGAGGCACCGAGGCTGAACCTGTTATGGAGAAGGGGCAGCACAATTGTCACGGTTATGGAGGGGGCACTGCAACTGTCATTGTTAAGGAGGACACTAACAGTCACTGTTATGTGGCGGACTGCAACTATTACTGTTATGGTGGGACACTGCAACGGTCATGGTAGGGATTGCAATTGCCATTGTCATGGAGGGGCATTTAACTGTCACTGTCACGGGGGGCACTGCAACTGTCATTCTTATGTAGAAGCACTGTCATGGGGAAACAATGCCACTTTTACGGGAGCAATGCAACTGTCACTCCTATGGCAAGGCACCGCAACGGTCACTTATAGATAGGCAATGCCACTGTTATGGGCTTCAATGCAAATGTCACTGTTCTGGTAGGGCACTTCATTGTAACAGGGGCAGAGCAAGTGTCACTTAAGGAAGAGCACTGCTACTGTTACGGGGGCAATGCAACTGTCACAGTTATGGTAGAGCACTGCAACTGTCACTCTTATGTACGGCACCATCACTGTCATAGGGGCACTGTCATGGGATTAGTCTTAAAGCGGTTCTGCAGTTTGTTTAAACTGATGAGCTATCCTCTGGATAGATCATCAGCACCTGATCAGCGGGGGTCTCACCCCCGGGACCCCCGTTGACTCAGCTGTTTGAGAAGGCAGCGGCGCTCCAGCCACAGCGCCGCGGCCTTCTCAAACAGCTGATCGGCAGGGGTCCCATGGGTCGGACCCCCCACCGATCAGATGCTGATGATCTATCCAGAGGATAGCTCATCCTGTTTAAACAAACTGCAGAACCGCTTTAAGGAGGGGTAATGCCACCGTCACTATAATGGGAGGCACTGCTGTTATCTGTGTTATGGTGCACACCGCTCTCACATGGGTTTCGGTCAGTCTACCCCAGGTCTTAATTCTGCCTGAAAGTAATGTCGTCCTGTGCCGTCATCGGGTAGGCGGCCACCTTTGAGCACCCCATAATACAGCCAGCTGATTACAATGTCTTCACATCCAAACCTGGAGAAGATGAAAAAGGCCCGAGGAAAAAATTCTGAGGACCGTGATACACCACTACAAGGACGGTTTCCAGCGGTCACTTTATTTCTGTGACGTCAGAACCTAAGTACTATACTGGGGAATCTATTAACCCTCTGCCCTGTCCCAGTGGGAAGCGGCACTGGTAAATATCCTAAAGCCAAAAAAATAAATAAAATGGTGTTGTATCAAGGAGATGTAATAAAGTATAATGTAGATTTACAGTGACCGGGTGCACGCTTTACAATGCATCGAACGCTCATGTAAAGTGTGTGGGGTCAACAACGTATGACAAATATGTATTTCATTATATAGAAAAAGATTGGAAAGCTCCTGTGAGCGCGACGCGGGAAATCACTGCCGAGAAGAGGATTATACACAAAGAGAGGAGCACAATGGGTCCTTTCCTGAAAGGGGCACTTGTCCTCAACCGCCGGCATTGGATCCAATTGAGAATGGACATGAGGGACTGTCGAGCTTTAAGTCACTGCCGTGAATTAGCCGGCCTTCTAAAGGACGGTTTTCAGGCCCAACCGGATAAACGAGAGACCAGGCCGTATAAAAGTGCAGGCTGTGACCTGATACAATACAGCTCATTGTGAAACCAAGTACCTTCATCAAGCCTGGTGACCTACCTGCTTTTCTGGAGTAGGGGGGGGGGGGGGTGAGACTTAATATGCTTGGGAGGGTCACGCTCACATATAGGGGGGGACAAACAACATACTAACACTAAAAGCCCCCCAATTCACATACAGCTGAGACCAAGCGCTCATGAAATCTGTATGGGGAGATCCCGACAGATGATGCATTTTTCTAGCAGAGGTGTCGTCTAGCAGAGGCTTTCTCCTCTCTTCTGAAAACACATGCATGCTCAGCTGAATTCAATTGTGTATATGCGGGGGAGTCAGAGAGGCTTCCGGCTAACGATCATTTGTCTATTGCACCTTCAGAAATTCACTGATACACCAGGCACAACGTCTTTTAATTTGTAATTTAATCTACATGCAAATGAGCAGTTAAGTGCACTGAGGGCGGTCCCAAGCCGCTGTGTGCACTCTTGCTGCTCCTGATTCCTCTGCCAGCCTCGTCCTCTCCTTCTTGATTGACAGGACCAGGCAAGATGAAGGTTTAACAGTGAATTTCCTTGTGATAGACTCTGAAGGGATCCTCCGCTTCCAGCAGGGATAGCTATACATCCTAGACCGATCTAACCATGGTCAAGACTACTCTTCACTACGCTACTGCAAACTTCCAGCATAAGACTTACCCAATGGGGTCAGACAAAGGGATCATGGCCAGAAGAAACAGTGGAGTTTTAAGTGGCCATTCACATACAAACTGCAGCCAAACCAGCTGAATTTGGCAAGACCAGCCAACCAACCACTGAATGTATATGGGGGTGCCCCAACTCTCCAATGGCGGCAGATGTAGAGGAAAGAAAGATCGGGCAGCTGGAATTCAACATGCCCGAACCTTCTGCTCTCAAGAGATGAGCCACCGCCCGAGGAGTCTAGCAGCAGTTTATTCTTCTTCCCTAATGAGAATACTTGCATCCCAGGCTGAGCCGAGCGTTCAACGTGAACAGAACGGGTCGGTAGGAATGGCGGTCGGCTGAACGATGGCTATCCAAGGGTGTATTGCCACCTTAAGCAAGGCGGCACTGTTCTGTTCTTTTAGTACTCCGCTCCAGAATACATCAATGTCCTAAACACCCTTTTGTATAAAACTTACTGGGCTCCGTGGGGAAGATGCTCATCAGTCGGGAAAGCAGAGTATGGACGGCTCGTAGGACTTTGGTGTTTCCGCAGGTCATGCAGGCGGAGATGCCCCGCTGGAGAGGTTTAAAGCTGCTGAGAACAGCCGTGTTCTGGAGCACGGTGAGGAGGAAACTCAGAACCTCCAGACCAGTACAGATGTTGGCAAAATTGGCTTGTGCGGGCTGCTCCTGTAAGGGGGCAAACATGAGAAAAGATTTACAGTCATAGAAAAGTACAGGGATATACAACGTCGTATTAGTATGTAGCTTCACAGCAGCTGGAGGTTGCTGGTCCCTGCATCCCTCTCTCTATTCAGACCAGGCCCTGCATGTGTATGGGGGGGAAATCGGGGAGAAATGGCTGCCGACAGCTAATGGATGTGTACGGCTCTGTTCACATTTACAATAGGTCCTTTTCATCAGAGCTGCTTTTTCTTGTCTGCAGTGCTATTTTGACATCAAGAGTTATAAAAAAAAATTTAAAAAAATTTAAAAAAAAATCCACATTACATGTGAAAATGGATTCTGAAAAACCATCGTTGATCTGCTATGAAGGCGGCCATGCCGCTAATGTGAATACAGCCTGGGAATAGCTTAGCATAATTTTTAAGAGTCATTAGGGGAATTCGTTTTTAAAGTAGTTGTCCATAAAATAGTGCTTTGACCGTTAAAAGGGGTTATCCAACCTCTATAATGCCCCTCAAAATGCCCGAGCACATCATATGGGTTATACTTGCCCCACTCTCCAGCACCCAAGTTGCCCCTGATGCCGGCATCCCCACCGCTAGATCTCCCTAGTTCTCGTTGCGGCCTGCTATTGGCTGCACCCTCCTGTCACCGTGCGGCGGTGAGATGCAGTGGCGGCCGTGCGGGCATCAGGAGCGACGTGGGTGTCGGGGAGCGAGGTAAGCATAACTTGTATGTGGTGCCCGGGCATTTTGGGGGGCATGATTACCCCTTTAATGTCCCTCAAAGCAGAAGTAAAATGACTGCAGACCATGGTGGAAAAATTTTTTTTTTTAAACTTATGACATTTCTTTTAGCAGTCTTGCACAGCCCCCTATGAAAAGAGGGCAAGGAAACAGAATGGAGCTAAAGCAACCGGCACATGCTTTTCGAAGAGGGGCCTAAGGGACTTTTTGGAGCCTATGGAGCCACACTTGTCAGTCTTATGTCAGATGCCATTTTCTAAGTGCTAAACGTTGCCAACGGGCTGAAAGTGCCGGTACGGGCTCCTCTGCGTAGATGGAGATGTCAAAATGTCATCTTTATAGAGGAATCTGCTCCTTCCCTGGGATGGCCCGCTGTGATAAAAGCTCATCGCCTGTTTTTCAGGCTTCGGGACCTGATTTGTGGCTATTAATGTATCACAGCTTAATTAATCAGCATCACACGAGCGGCCGCTCAGCATTTCGAAACACAGGCAAATGGTATCTGCAAGCAGGTTTGCCGAACACCGCAATTAGGACATACAACGATGTCCCCCTAAAAATGACAAGATTACACGAGACTACATGAAATCCTCTCAGCCGATCCCTTGTTCAGCACATTTCCCCGTTAATAAGTTGCACTCACCAGCTGAATCAGACTTGGGATTTCAGCGGCTAATTATTGGCGAGCTTGTTATGTGCAAGAATCAATGGATGAGCAAACGAAATAACCAAGAATACGAGGCCGCGTTATCACTGAAGAAGAGGTTTCAAAATTACCTTGTTTTTTTGGACTATAAGATGTCATTTTAGCAAAAAAAAAATCTCTCTGCATTTAAAGACTGGAGTCTGAAAAGCCCAATGCCAGCAGACCCCCAACGACTGCTTCCCAAACTACTGAGCAGAGCGCTGTGTGGCCCTAGACCACTTAGTATTAATCCCTCTAAACTAGACCTCCGGGGGAGTACAATATTAAAGGGGTTGTCCGTGTTCAGAGCTGAACCCGATATTTTCTCCATTTTCTCCCCGACAGCCCCCCTGCAGTTCATGCTCCGATGCTCTCCTTTGCCTGCGCTAAATCGCGCAGGGAAAAGAAAGCATTTTTTTGGACATCCGGTGACATACCGGGGCTCTCCATGGGGCTGCCAGGAAGCCCAGTGACGTCACCGGCACTGATGGGCGGGATTTAGCACTGCCCTAGCCAGTAAAAACTGCTAGGGCAGCGCTAAAAGCCCGCCCATCAGAGCCGGTGACGTCACCGGACACACTGCCGGGCGGAAGCTTCCACCCGGCAGTGTGTTATGATAAACAAAAGAGCCCTTGCCCTGCGCGATTTTAGCCCACAGGGCAAGGGAGCGATCATCGGAGGCATGCTGATGCTCCAATGCTAGGCTAGGGGTGAAAATAAGGGTATGTCCGGGTTCAGCTCTGAACCCAGACAACCATATAAACAAAAAAACTCCCCTTTTACAGACGCTGCTGCTAGCCAATCATGGCCTCAAACTGTGACGAGTGCAGGTCCAGCTTGTGACCGCTGCCACCGTTAGATTGGTGGCCAGCAGCATGCATGTAGTCAGCATGTCAACTTCTGGTCCAGTAAGGGCTGGAAGGGAGCTCGACCATTCTAGGCCACCCAAGGTAGAGGTAATACCTTAGACCACCAGAGATCACAAAGGTGGCATTACCTTAAACCACTCATTGCCCAATTGATGCCAAGCCCCAATCTGGAGCCTGGTTGACCAATGTGGCCCTCCAGCGACCATCAGAAGTCTTAGGTGTACGGGTAATATATATAGCTTAGAAAGCGCCCTCCAAGAAGAGGCAGAAGAAGCAGACCCCAAAATGCTGCTGAGGGACACAGACGCTCCTCTAAGATGGGTATCTATTTCTGGAACCATGTAAACAAGTCACAGAGCAAACTTACCACAGTCATTAGCAGCTTATCGAACCACTGCAGCTTCAGCTCAGATTTAGGCCACATGTCAGCACGAAGAGCCGTCTTCAGAAGGTTGACACAACGTCGAGATAGCAGCTCTCCTGGAGATCCAGCTGTGTTGGAGTTGTCATTTACCTGGGAACCAATGAGCATCACAGATGACAAACATTCTCCATCTTATGGATAAAGTAAAGGAAGCAACTTGGCATAAAATCAGCTTTACCCACTTTACCAATCCCCCAGCACTGCTGCTCTGACACTTCACAGGTTGCTGACCGGCTCTGAGCTCATAGAAAATGGCAGGAGATGCCCACTCAGCTAATCACTGGCCGCAGCAATGATCCGATTAGTCAGTGAATGGCGGACGTCTCCTGACATTTCTTGTGTGTCAAGAGGGACCAAGAAACAGATCAGCAGCGCCACTCGACTATCCATGGGCTGCACGGTGGCTTAGTAGTTAGCAGCGGTGCCTTGCAGCACTGGGATACTTTAAATCTGCATGGAGTTTGTATGTTCTTCCCGTGTTTGCGTGGGTTTCCTCCCACACTCCAAAAACGTACTGATGGGGAACTTAGATTGTGAGCACCACAGGGAACAGCGATCATAATGTCTGTAATGTGCTGCAGAATACGTCAGCGTTATATAAGTGAGTAAAATAAGTGAAAAAAACTAGAATGCAGCTTTAGAGTGGGTGGCTGGGGCGCCGCTGATGTAGAACTAAGTCAGCGCAGCCGTTCCTTCATTATCACGATCTGTAGGGGTCCCACAGGTCTGACCACCAGCATAATGTGACACCATATTCTAGCCACGTCATGAGAATATCCTTCTAGGATGGGCACACAATGATTAGGCTGTGATAAAGCACCCTTCTCAGTCCCCCTGAGGATTGGAGGTGGTCCCATGGGGGTCCCACCAATAGATTCTAAGAATATATATCATAACCTGACACAACCATATGTAATGGAGACCACGAGCAGAAGACCCGACCATGATGAAAGGTCATAAGAAAACCCTGTGTATGTATTATTGCCATGGAGCATGTTACTCATATGGATGCACCTACATTTGGGGGGGGGGGGGGGTAAGCCCTGGTGGTCTCCATCATGGACCAAATGCTTGCATTTTAGACTGGACTCCATTGTAAGATACTGGATGTGAAATAAGGAGTAAGGACATATGACCAACCAAATGTGAAACTAGGAAGATACCAGACATGTGACTACGGATATTTCCACGAGAGAGCATTAAACATTTTGCTGTATGAATGGATACCATTAGTACCTGGCAAGCTATCCGAATCAGGAAATTCACCACAGTATCAGTATGCTGCTTTTCAATAGGCTTTGTAACAATAGCGTCGGCCCCTGGGAGCGTCTGGCTACGACCGAAAACCTGCAATGAAAAAGATCAAGTCCTGAGTCTCTGAACATGGGGAGAGAGAGCCAGGTGAAGCCAACTGGAGATGGACGGTTATACAGGAAAGAAATGAAAACCGGTGGTCAACAGCCTTACCGTGCTAATGCCCCCTGTGGCCGTCCTGAAACGCTTCACCTCTTGGCTGGCATCTACCGTCATACTCCTCTTCACTCCTCCTGCACCGGAGCTGCCAGCATCACTGCTGCCATTTGCATCCATGTCAGAATCGGGCTAAGGGAAGCGGCCAAGCAAGATTAAATGGTTAATTACATCATCCACCCCAAACAAACAAAAAAAAAAAAAAGAGATCCCTCCGGCATCAGATCATGGAGGCATCGTTTTACCTGGTCTTTTATTCTCTGCAATTCCCACTTGATGACCACCTCCGCCAGGTCGACAGCCAATTTTCTCTGTTCAATAGTAACACTTGGAGTGAAGCCCAGTCGCTGCATCGCGCTAACCATGTGCTGCACCAGGTTATGCCGCACGGGATAGTAAACCTAAAGATATACACATAAAAAATAAAGATGATTATTATTAAGGCTACACATACTTTTTCACATGGTGTGCCGGCTAGGACTCCCGGGCTGTCTTCACATCACGTGGGTCAATGTCACTGCTGACCCCAGTCATTGGTGGCTGCAGCAGTGCATGTGACCCATGAAGGGAGCTGATAGATGGGGACTGGAAGTCCAGTGAAGACAGACTGGAAGCTGGAACACATGTAAGTATAGCTTTCTTCACGGGCATTGCTGGGGGGGAACTTAATAATATATATATAAAAAATAAAATAAAACCTATAGCAATAAATTATTAACTCTTTGATTACCTTCTCATTAAACACAGGACAGAACAAGTAATCCAAATTAAGGCCTCATGCACATGACTATTATCGGTCCGCATCCGTGCTGCAACTTATAGAACATGTCCTATTCTTGTCCATTATGCAGACAGGAACAGGCATTTCTACAATGGGGCCCAAATAAAGTGCGGGTTGCACACGGACTATAAATCGGACGTCAGCAATATATTCATAAGCGAAGCAAGCAAAATATATAGATTTACTCATTTCCCTAGTTCTGTTCTGGCCCCTTTGTTGACATGCAGTTGCAGAGCTGTCGGGGCGCATAACAACCACCTCTGAGGTTTTCCTCATGAATATTTGTGGGTGTCAAAAAAAGACTTCCTGTCCCCATCCCCCTGCACTGCCAAGGGAGTGAATACAATTGCTGCTCTGCCTGCAGTCTGACTGCTGGGATACTCATGTCCCAGCTGTACAGTACAACAACATCTTCTTGTGCAATGCTCTGCAGACACTTCTTCACAGCCAGCAGCAGAATACAGAGGAGAGAATTTCTCTGTTTTTTGTCAGCTCTATGTTTGCAGGGTGAGGAGGGAGGGAAGATTCTGTGCACTGCCTTTATCTTCTCAGTGCCTGGAGAAGAGGAAACCCCGCAGCTGCTCAGCATATGAGGCAGAGCCTCCTGCCCCGAGTCTGTGCTGCTGATGGTAGAAGGGGTTAAACTGTGCTGAATAATCCTGTGAGAGGGGAGACACAGTGCAGACAGCTCGGCCAGCAGATCGGGCAGTGCAGGGGGCGTGACCAGCAGATCGGGCAGTGCAGGGGGCGTGGCCAGCAGATCGGGCAGTGCAGGGGGCGTGGCCAGCAGATCGGGCAGTGCAGGGGGCGTGGCCAGCAGATCGGGCAGTGCAGGGGGCGTGGCCAGCAGATCGGGCAGTGCAGGGGGCGTGGCCAGCAGATCGTGCAGGGGGCGTGGCCAGCAGATCGTGCAGGGGGCGTGGCCAGCAGATCGGGCAGCGCAGGGGGCGTGGCCAGCAGATCGGGCAGTGCAGGGGGCGTGGCCAGCAGATCAGGCAGTGCAGTGGGCGTGGCTTGTCACTCTAACTAGTGCACAGACTCAGACCTGGTTCCTCCTGCAGCACAGGCTTGTGCACAGAACATCCTCATTGCAGGGAAAGAAGCGGACATGACAGGTCAAGTGATGCTCAGCTAACTAGGAGAACGGGGGCCACTGGAGATGAAGCAAGTGAATTGAAAAGAACAAAAAAATAACTTGGATAATGCCTTTAACTTGGGGGCACTTTTGTATAATTTATTTGCACCGCTTTTGGGGCCATAAATTAGGCACACATGGTGCTAAACCAGAGACTGCGACACCCAACCTTTGCAGCATATAATCACTCCTTACCAACAACTGGGAGGCGCCTCACCCATGAGGCTGGCCTAACCGTGTGAGAAGCACCAAATTAGAAAAGGTTCTTGGCTTAGAAACAGGGAGAAACATGATCTTTTCTTCAAATCTGTTAAACTGAAGTTATGTGATGAAGGACTGTATGATTTCACCGACAAGCTCTAGGAACACCCATGGGGATTTTGATTGTGACATTTTGTAGTGTATCTGAAGTCTCATGAAATACATTTCGGAACGGCAGATATCTTACAGGAGCCTAGGTTCCTCAAACCCACAGGTGCTATTTTACACCATAAATGATTAGCCGTCTCACTGTATTGATACGCGACAAACCTTGAAATGCTGTACTATTAAATGCAGGATATGGACGAGCTGTGGGACAGTGTGTCCTTCCTCTACAATTATTTTCCGAGTCCAGTGGGTCAGCATCTGGTGGCCATCTTCCATCCGTGCAGGAACCGCTGGTGTGAGGATAGCCATTGCTTGACGGACAATGGCTCGAGCTTCCATTGCATGTGCTTTCAAGAGGCTGTGGAAGACCTAGCAAACAAGAAGCGAACGGTGACATTTCATCACCACCTCCACTGTGGCCTGGAATTTTCGAGACAGACCATGTAAAATGTCAAAATCTGGAAAGGTTCCTCACCTGTAAAACAATCTTCTTGTGTATGGCAAACTTTGAGATGATGTGAGCCAGGAGCAGATGTCCGCTGTACTTGCAGGCGGGGTCCACACAAGCTTTGGACAGCAGGCACGGCCAGGCAAACGTCATGAGACGTCTCAGCTTGCTGTTGCGGTTTTTGTTGTTGTCGTGGATGTGATGGGGAGCGTGCTCTACCAGGAGTGTTGCAAATTGCAAAAGGTAAATCCTGAGCGAGTCCAGCATGTCAGTCTGTTTTTCAGGGTCTAACACCTGTTAAAAGAGACGACAAACAGAGGTCACTCAAGTGCTGGTTGAGTTTGAGGAAGACCCCATGAACTAGAATCAGTAGACAAGTCTACCTTGGTAATAAATACACTGGTGATGCTTTCTTGATTGTCTCCTTCAGGGTTTGGTGGTCCCAGGAGCTGCTCCCCTTCATTTTTATCAAAGCTGTATAAAAATGCTGGGTTCAGAATGTGCTGTAAGACCTGGATAAAAGAATGGCCAAGAGATCAGAAACACTAAAAACCTCAAGCATCGCGACACCGAAGAAAGGGTCTGCAGAACATAATGGTCCATGGAGGGGATGCTGCCATAGGGAGCTATGGACACAATGCAAGTACAGACAAGTCATATGTAATATATATATATATATATATATATATATATATATATATATATGTGTGAAAATGAACAATTTCTTCCTCTACTCCCCCTTAACCCAAATGGGGGAACAATTAAGATGGTAAGCTATAGGTAGTATGGCAGGAATTGGATGGGGGGAGGGCGGTTCTGCTATGGTTATAACAATCACCTTAGACTTAAGTTCATCTCCAAAGTTGGAATCGCTGAATTCGACAAATCTAAAAAACAATGCTCTCTTCTGGGCAATACTATAGGTCTTTGGAATCTCTTCTTCCATGTACTCCTTCAGGAAAGTCATGTTACACAGAAAGCGGCCGGTAAAAGCGCGAAGAAGCTGGAAGAGTAATTCGATATCCCCGAAATTGCGCCTAAAGAAATCAAAGAGGGAATAACATCAGAGCAGCGAGAATGGCTCGCGAGGTCACCTCCTTCCATATTACGGTACTCACTTGCAGTAGTTGAGGAGGCAGAAGGCAAGGAGCTTGGGTTCTTTCCAGTTCGTCGCCACCATATTGTCCTTCCGATGGCGTTCCTGGAAGGCATCGCTGACCCACACGCGCCTCAAGTGGCTTACCAGGGAATGCTGATTGGCCAGCCAGTTCTCATCGTTCTTCACTATGATGCTGATTATCTAGAAGTGATAAGGACGAGAAAGCTTCATGCCTATACGAATGCAACGGAAGACGTAGGACTGAAATACATGTCCACGGTCTAATAGAAACCTGACAGATCAGAACCTTCAGGGAGGCACTGTAGGAGCGATCTGTAGTTGTACAGAACCAAGGTCTTCTATCCGGTCCGCCACTGTCCTATCTTACCTTGATGGCCTGAAACTGCAGATCAAGCCGCATTGTGCTGGTACTGGTGCTGGGGGAGCCCGGCCGCACAGTGGTTTGCGTGACCCCGGGCAGCAGGAGTGTAATGAAGCGGTTTGGGTTAGCAGCCAGGACGTCTCGCAAAGGTTTCGCATCCTTGTGTTTTAAAAAGCTCTAAAGATAAAAAAAAAAAAATACAATATAAATCAGTACAAAACCATCAACCAAGTTTATTCTAAAAAGGAAAAAAATTAAATAAAAATAAATCAGTTGTGAACCTCGAACTACATGTATCATCAGTTTAAGGGTCCATTCACACATCCGTAGGCACCCCCATAGAACCGCAATTGCAGACAAGAATAGGACATGTTCTATTTTTTTCCGGAGCCGCAGTCCGGAAGATCGGGGGCGCGCTCCCGAAATGCCGATGCGAACAGCACACTGTGTGCTGTCCGCACCCACTCCTGCCCCATAGAGAATGAATGGGTCCGCACCCGTTCCGCAGAATTGAGGAACGGGTGCGGACAAATTCACGGACGTCTGAATGGACCCCAAGTATGGGGACTAGGGTTATAACGGAATACAACAGAATTTGTGACGGACTGCAAAAGGGAAGCATTTAAGAGGCATTCTGTTTTGCATTCGGTTACAATAGGTCCTGCATAACGGAAACCATCCGGATCCGTAATGCTGGCCCCATAGACCTCTATTATGACGGAATGCCTCTTAAAGGCTTCCGATTTACATTCCGTCACAAATTCTGTTAGATTCCGTTATAATGGAATCCATAACGGAATTCCTACAGTGCCCGAATGCCGAACCTGTAAAGTTCGGGTTCGCTCATCCTTAATGGGGACAGATCTTCTATAGCACAAACAAATAGTGTGTCCTACGGCTATAGGAGCCATCATGGAATACACCAGAGACATGAGAGGAGCCCTCTCTGGACTCTGCCTGCCCCCCCAGAGGTAACTGACAGTCTGTCACACATCAGTGCATACATGACAACCCCTGACCTGTCCCCCGATTATGCCGTCCGAGGACAGGTGGACTTGAAGACATCTTACTTCCTGTCCAGTGCTGATGGACTTGTGTCAGTACATATGTGTCACAGTCAGCACTGCTATGTCACAGGCTTAGCATTAAAGAGGTCGTCCAGAATGTCAATACCGATGGCCAGTGATCAGGATGGGTCCACGCTGAAGGCACCCCCCCCCCCCCCCCCCCCTCTCCAGGGGCCACAGTTGATCAGCGGGGCCGCCAATCAGATATTCATGACCTATCCCAAGGATAGGTCATCCAGTAGGAACACGTAAAACATGATACCACAAAAACTTACCATGAACATTCGACTCCACTGAGGATCATTCAGCGTTGCCTCCATCATGAAAAGCTCCACAGTCTGAGATGGATGACGAGTTAAAAATTTGATCAGAGGCTCTCTGAAGGGACTTCCAGCCTATGGATAACCAGAGAGAGACGTTTTCACATATATTCTTACTGTCTGCACTTTAAGGTCCCCTTGCACACGAGCGAGTTTTCCGCGCGGGTGGTGCAATGCGTGACGTGAACGCATCGCAGCCGCACTGAATCCTGACCCATTTCTACGGGTCTGTGTACGTGAGCGTTGTTTTTCACGCATCATTCCTGCGTTGCGTGAAAATCGCAACATGTTCTATAGTCTGCGTTTTTCACGTAGCCCTGAGCCGATAGAAGTGAATGGGGCTTCAGTGAAAAACGCATCGCCTCCGGATGTAATGCGTTTTGATGGTTGCTAGGAGATGTTGTTTGTTAATCGTCATTGTTTTTTTTTTTCACGCACGTGAAAAACGCATCAAAACGCATTGCACCCGCGCGGAAAAACACTGAACACAATTGCAGACAAAACTTCTAGAAAGAGCGCCAGACCTCGTCATGGGCCGCAGACCAAGCACGAGGGGTGCGGTTTCTGGAAGGCAGCCATGTTATTCTCATGTCATAAACCCCTTTTAAGTGGCTGTAAACTTCTAGGTTAAAGGGGTCAACCGAGACAAAAAAAAAAAATATGTTCCCCATATGCCCGGGCCCCTCAAATTGATTTCACTTACCTGGCTCCCCACGTCGCTACTGGTCCCCGCACGGCCGCCGCTGCTTCTCCCCTTGCACAAATTAAAACATCTGGTGTCGGGTGGGGAGGCAGCCAGTGACGGGGACGAGCCTCCCTAGCGTCACCCGCGATGCCATGGCGGTATGTACCTGTCAACGCCTGCCATTGGCTACCCCTACCCGACACCGGATGTTTTCATCCGCACACGGGGAGAAGCAGCGGCGGCTATGCGGGGACCTGGAGCCACGCGGGGAACCAGGTAAGTAGAATCAGTGTGAGGGGCTCGGGCATATGGGGGGCATTTTTTTGTCTCGGATAACCCCTTTAAGGCTACATGGTGACTTCAGTTGGGCGACAGCAAGCAGCCAATGTCACACATTGCAACAAATGTCAGTGTGGTTTCTTTGCGGTACCCAATGTAACGCGACCGCGACATGACTGTTGCAAAACCGCTGAATTTTTTGGTTGCTGGTCATCTGCAAAGTTGCCACTTGCTTGCGACCTAAAATACCTAGCAAATCTAACATAGTGACAATTTTCAAGACTGGAAATCCACCACCAAAGTCGCCTTGCAACCCCAAGTTAGGAAATATAGGTTTAATAAATAAAAATATAAAAAAAGTTGGGAAAACCCGCCTGCAGCCGTACCTCTATGAGCATGGCTCGCTCCGTTTTCATCACCACCTCCAGTAAAGGCTTCACCAAGGTCTGAGGAGCAGCCGGAATCAGGTGAAAGAGATTTATAATTGCGGAACAAATCTTCATTTCCTAGAAGAACAGAAAGGGACACGGAGTCACAAGGGTAATCGCCAGGGATGTGGAGAGACCGCCGGCCGCTCGGCTCATGCAAACCCTCTCGGCTGTGGATGTTCTGTTCCGAAATCTTGCTGCTGATGCTGGGATAAGGGAATATAGATTTTTCTGCTGCCCAAAATGAGATTTTGCTAAATAGTTCTGGCGCTATGGGAGCTGGACATTATCCGAACATGACACAAATATAATAAACGGTTACTGAAGTAATTAAATTTGGGGGGGGGGGGGGGGGGGGGGTGTTCCAAAAAAAAAAACAAGGCAGAGAATTTCTCAGGTGAAAAGTAGGGCGAGTATTATAGGGTACCTATCATTTTAACAAACCTCTGAATTGTAAAAATTTTGGACTGGTGGTGGTCTAGGTCTTGAGACCCCACATCAACTGCTAAAACCAAGGGGCAGAAGTCTTCAGATGACAGCTGCGCCCCTTCGTTCCCCTTCAGCTCCACTTCAGTCTATGGATTTTCTATAAATTCGTACACCGCTCACTTGGAGAACCAAAGGAACACAGTGCTCAGCTGAGGTTTTCTGCCCCCCTCAGCACCCGGACCACCACTGATCAAAACGTCTGATAAAGTCTGTCAAAATGATAGGTACTCTTGCTTTCACCGTCTGACACATTGATACCTTCTTTAGCAGATGTCTCGTCGGTGTGTAGTGGAAAGCTCTTAAACTTACTAATATACTGTGTATTTCAATGCCTCGCCATTTTCAAGATCACTGCTTGCTGACAACAGGTGCACTCCTTTGTGTTTACCAGACAGACTGAACAGCTAGGCTTCTGCACTGGCCAGACACGATTAGGCGTCTGGGCATAACCAAGGTGGTTTCCAATCACTGACAACAAGCAGCGGCCATGAAAACAGTACAGGAGAAGCGTAACGTCTCAAACAAGGACTCCTAACCATTACAGTTAAGCCATGCAGGAAGCGCCTGAACGACGGGCGCCACATACAAACACATAGATGACGGCACACAACACTTGAAAGGTACAAAAAGCACAAGACCTCGTACACGGTACGATGCGGGGTTCTCACATCTGTTCCGAGACACCCCCGACAATGCACGACCGTCCGCACCTCCATACAGGATGGGTGTGTGAAGGGTTAATGAACTGGAGACACTGTCAGGGGGTGTATGAGGACAGGCTTGAGGACTAAAGGTTTTAGGCAAAGAAAAAGATACAAGAGACCAGGACAACAACACGTTCTCGATAACTCCAATTCTCACCTCTACCCCTTCCACGGCAGGCTGGACCAAAAAAAGAGGACAGTGAGGATGAGGAGCGGGAGCACCAAGAGCGGAGGGGGGTCGGATCAGTACATATCATTTCAAGGAGTTGTGCAAGATTAGAAATGCAAGTATTGGTATGGTCACACGGATTCAGCAGTGATGTGGCCACGTCACCGCAGAAGCCATGTACTGGTTGCAGTGGAGCTTGGGACCATGCAATATCGGATGTAAACAGTCCGGGACATAGACATGCCGGGGGCAGCGCTGAGGACCAGAGCGGCGGGTGGGGCAGGTAAGTAGGACTCTTATATTTACAGAGGCAGGCTGCGGGAATTAGATTAAAAAGGTCTTTATTCCCGAAAAACGTGTCGGGTTTAGTCCCTCCTTCTAACACAAGTACCCTGGCATTAAAAGTAACATGGTCGCCTGCAGTGTGCTTGCATTAAGGCTAGATTAAAGGGGTTGTCTCATCTCAGACAAGGGGGGCATACCTCTAGGATATCCCCCCCATTGTCTTATAGATGGGACCCACACCTATCTCCTAAATGGAGCCCCACAAAGTGGTGGCTGGAGGACTCTGGTCCGGCCACCACTAAGTGCTCTCACCATAGAAGCCAATGGGGGCGCACCGCGCATGACCGGCCACCGCTCCCATTTACTTATATGGGCCTGACGGAAATAGCCGAGCCAGCATTTTCATACAAATGAATAGAGGGTGGCTGCGCATGCGCTGTGCGCCCTCCATTACTGTCAGGGGCTCGTTTCTATATATTGGTGCCGGTCCCAGCAGTGGGAACCACGCCTATCAGACAATGGGGGCATATAGCGATATGCCCCATTGTCTCAGATGAGACACCCCTTTAATGTGATTAACTACAAAATCTGTTTAAAAAAAAATAATAACCTCTTTGTGGGGTACGGCCACAAAGAATGGAATTTCCACTGCAGGTTTGGTTTGGATTTTGTTGTGGATTTCTCCCTCTACATTGCAAAGGGGTAAACCAGAGATGGAAAAAAAACTGCAAGTGTGTTTTCAGGGGAGGTCTAGATATAGAAAAACATGTCTGCTTTCGAATGTGCCAGGGCTGTGTCTGGTATTGCAGCTCAGGTTCGAGTAAAGTGAAATGACATGAGCCGCAATGCAACCTGTGTACAGGGGTGGCACTGTTTTGAAAAAAATATATATATATTTATTTTTATTTTATTTGGACAATTCCTTTAAGACTGCCTGTAAAACTTTGCCAGCTTTAACCTACACGACCAAGAGCAAACCACCTAATCTCACTCCGATATGACCCAAAGAACGCCATGTAGAAAGGGGGCAAAGGGGACGGGTGCAAAGAACCTTTTTAAAATTGAAGACTGGCACAAAACATGCGCACGTGTGTACAGGATATGTAAGATATGACGAAATTCCCGTCCCCCCACTAGACACAATGTGGCAATAGCAGCGCAATAATAATAATTCATGACCATTTTAACAATCGGAAGCAAAACGCCCCAATTCCATTTTTACCGATACGGCACAGCGGCAAGGTATGCACAAATTCTCATATGCTGCTTACTTCCTATACGGATATCGCCCCCCTGCTGGACGTTTTATCTAACTGCACAGCTGATATATTCAGAATATGACAGGGCCGTAAAGAACGGAACTCGTCACATCTGCTTGCCAGGGCTATTAGCAGTTCTGTCTAGTGCAAACTGTCTTCAACTACGGAGCCAGAATTCTCAGTCTTCTCCAATGAAAGGCTATCCGGGCATGCTGGGAATTGTAGTTTTGCAACCGCTGAAGGGCCGCAGGTTGGGCATCCCTGGTCTAATCGCACAGCAGTACAGAACAAGTGCCGCCAAGCCAGTCAAATCTTTTTAAAAAAACGGTGAGTTGGCTCAAGTGAAGCCTCGCAGAGTGGACGCACTCCTGTAGAAGACACCGCGAGACCGACATCTCTATAACACTACCTCAATCAACTGCAGTCATCGAAAACGAACAAACCCCACAAATCAAAGAGAATCCGAATATATAAACCGTTTCAGAAAGACACCGTGGGGCAGATTACCGTAAATGCACAGGGATTATGGCGTACGTATTATTTACCGTCTATGTACTAAATGGGTCTCCCAGGACTTTAATACGGATGGCCTATCCTCAGGATGGGCCAGTTCATACTAGATCAGCTGTTGGGGTGAATTCACATGACTGGATTTCCCGTCCGCATTCATTCCGCATTTTTTACAGATCGTACACAGACACATTCATTTCTATGGGGTCGGAAAAAAAATGCCGTCAGCACACGGATGTCCGCACTGCAAATGATAGAGCGTGTCCTATTCTTGTCCATTTTATGGACCAGAATAGGCATTTTTCCCATTTTCAATGGGGCCCCTGGAAAGCGCAGGATACACACAGACCCCATCCGTATTTTGCAGATACTTGATTTGCGGACCACTCGTGTGAGTGCATCCTAACTCCGGAGCTCAGTCCAATGCACAACCGCAACGCTTCTCCCAATAACTTCAATGGAAATGGTGCTGCGATACCAGCTCCTCCCGCAGCTGTGCAGTCCTGGCGCCAACACTACTCAAACAGCTGATCGGTGGGGGTGTCGGACCCCCTCTGATCTTATATCGATTGCCTGTACTTAGAATAGCCCATTAATATTACATATCGTGGACAACCCCTTTAAGCGAGTTTTCCAAGAACTAAATAGTGGTGACCTATCCTCAAGCACAGCGCCGAATATTGCGTAGTGGCTGTGCTTGGTACTGCAGCTCAATCCCATTCACTTGAGTCAGCGGCAGGAAGGCCAAGTGGTCAATGGACGTTACCTCACAGGCTGGGGAAGAGGTCGAGCACTGTAGCCCTTTTATCAGTGAATAGATCAGCAATATTTACTTCCTGGACAACCCCTTTAAGGGTAGGGCGACACTGGTCGTGGGACAGCTGTCATGGCCAGGATCGCAGGGGCATCGCAGTGTAGCTGTAATCCCATAGAAAATAATGGGGGTCGCACACATACCACAATTAGGAACCCTAAATCACAAAAAAATCCAACTTTGCTGGATTTTTTTAGATTAAGGGGGTCGCAGTCTCGGCACATGTGAATCGCTCCGTGACAACGTTCATAGGTGTAGAAAATGGTCTAGGAGGAGCAGTGGATCCGCCAAAGTAGAGGCCGGCGCCTCTTCATAACTGTTGCGGATCCACCGCCAGCGCAGGGGCTTATTAAGACAGACGGTCTTAATAAATATGGCCCTTAGACTAGACAGTCTAAAGACATATCAGATTCATCCAGCATCAGTCACATTTTAGACTGCCTAATCTAAGTATGCTGTCTAAATCAGGGATGCCCAACGGCGGCCCTTCAGATGTTGTAAAACTACAACTCCCAGCATGCCCTGATAGCTGTTAGGCCGCAGGTTGGGCATTCCTGGTCTAAATCTACGTGATGCAGGAGACTAGGTGAACGCAGCAGATAACACCCGGCCCTGTCATTTATCAGAATCCAATGCCGCAAGGCAAACACTGCTAATGACCGTCATGTCCAAAAGTCACAAAAATCAATTCCACATTTTTCTCATTCGATTTTTCGCTAGACCAGGGCTCTCCGCTTGTGTGGGAAACATTAACCGTGCCTAATTGGATCGGCAATATTACAAGGTTATTTTAACCCGTTCGTACATGCACGGCGCTGGAGCGATATGAACACATGGCACCCACTCGCACGTGCAGCGGGCGCCATGGCCGGCAGGTCTCTGCTGTTTAATAATGCGGCTAATTACCGTGACCGGCAATGTGGGCATCGGTAGCTGCGCTGAACACTGTAAGCCTCGCTGACAATGGTTAAAGTGTTCATGCTGCAATTCTTATTTTGGCCAGGATAAGAAATGAGCAACTTCTAGTTTGAATGTCAATTTAAAAATCAAATTAAAAACATTATTTATAGGCTCATATATGAGCTTCAAAATCATCACAAAATGTAAAAAAAAAATATATATATATATATATATAAAAGTTTAAATCACCCCCCTTTCCGTATAATGAAAAAATAAATACCTAAATAACAATAAATATAAACATGATGGGTACCATCGTGACCGAAAACGTCCATACTATTAAAATATATATTTTTTTTATTCAAATAAGGCGAATAGCGTAACAGAAAAAAGGGTCAAAATGGGCAATTTGCCATTTTTTTATTGCTTTTCTAAAAACTACAGATTGTTCCTCAAAAAATGAGCCCCTAAAAAGCTCAGTAGACATACCGTAAGTATAAAAAAAGTTATGGGGGTCAGAATATGGTGATGTAAAAAAATTTTTTTTTATCAAAGTTTACATTTATTTTTACACTATTTAGACATAAAAAACCTACACTTACGAGGTATCGTTGTAATCGTACTAACCCAGAGAATGAAGGGCATGGGTCAGTTTTGCCGCAAACGAAACGCTGTGGGAACAAAACCCGTAAAACGGTGGAGGAATTAAGTTTTTTTTCCAATTCCACCCCATTTGGAATTTTTTTTCCTGCTTCCCACTACATTGTATGCCATATTAAATGGTGGCATTAGAAAGTACAACCTGTCCCCCAAAAAATAAGCCCTCATACAGCTATGTGGCCGGAAATATAAAAAAGTTATGGCTCAAGGAAAATAGATAAGAAAAACGAAAACGCAAAAATGAAAAAACCTCCGGTAGCCTGAGGGTTAATGCCGTCAATGGTGACGAATAAAAAGCGAAAAACTATACAAAAAGTCAGTGTAAACTATACTTACATTCCCCTCGCTTCTTTGCCCTCCTTTGTGGGTGATGACCACGACTTCCATCCATTTGCGCAAGTGTTGCTGTGGGGACAATAGACAATTCTATAGATTAGGGGAATAGTCAAAGATCTGATTTTTGGGGCTATTCCCATCTGAGACAATGGGGGCATATCGCAAGGATATACCCCCATTGTCTGATAGGTGCGGGTCCCTCCTCTGGGACCCGCACCTACACAGAGAATAGAGCGGGCAGAGTGGTGGCTGGAGGACCATGGGTTTCCCGGGGTTCGGGCCACCGCCAAATGCTCTCCCCATACAAGTGAATGGGAGCGCACCATTAGCAGTTTTCCCCAAATTAAACCGGAAAAAAAAAAAACATTTGATAAAAAGTCCTAAGTGTCAAGTAAAAAACATCGCAAAAATTATTTTGGTAGTCAGACAAATAAAAAAAATAAAAAATAAATAATAATTAGGGTCACTAAACCACCAGGTGCACAAAATCACAAAAAATTGCCTGGACATTCAAGCCTCTTTTAGGCCCGGTCATGAAAGGGTTAAAGATGAAAGTGTGAATGGTATAGGTGCACTGTAATATACGTGTCTTACCATCATCTGATCGCAGAACTTGTCATTGAAGGAATTGGGGAAGAGACGGGTCACGGACGTCAGGCGATTGACCACATTGAGGGTCAGGCTGCGGTAGTCTCCGAGCATCATGAGAAGGGGCCTCATGTGTGTATGGATCTGGTCTACTTCTATGGTGGCTCCCTCCAGAAACTACACGGGGGGGATAAAGAATCAGCGAGTCTGGTGGATACTGTGCGAGAGGATCATTAGCACACACATAACCTACTGGACCGGTGTCCAGAACAGAACATTACACTGACAGAACCGCAGACTATTACAACTGGTGAATGATCACATGCCAGATTAGGGTACGTTCGCATATATGGTAGAGGATCCGACAAGCACTGGCGTTCCGGATTCAACAAGTTCCCCGCCAGATCTCCGACGCTGACCTGGCCCCTTTCCAGCCGCGCAAAAACCTTTGCAAGCAACGTTTTCTGCTTGTTCCGAACTTCCGACAGCCGGGGCTTTGCGGATCAGGCATGACGCAAATGCGAACGTACCCCCTTACTGGAATTTTAATGCTTTTCCACGCGGCCTCTTCAATTACACATTTTGATCAGACCGGCCTGACCGTATCACTCCTGGTATGAAGAACTTGGGATCACCATGACAACCCGACGGCTCTCTGGGCTATTGTCGGAGATTCGCCATTAATCCTCGGCGCGTGTCATATCTCTGCTCCAAACGCCTTTATTGCCTCGGGTCTTGTACCCTGTAGTCAGCCAGCGATTGGCGCAGCATAATAAGCATGCCCTGCTCTTAAGCGTGCATTGTATGCGGGTGAAAACGAATGCAGACCTATCGGCGCTCGCCTCACCTTCCTCATACAAGCCTCTCCAGCCTCTTGAAGCTCATTGTTTGTGGAGTTAAGGGCCTTGAACAGCGCAGCAATGATCTTCTCCCTGGACTGCGGCAGATAGTTGCAGGCAGCGAGAGCATCTGTTCAGATAAAACCAAAGTTAGGACTAAAAAAAAACTTTAAAAAAACAATATTCATAATGAAAATTTTTAAAAGGGCATCTGTCAGCTATTTGCGCTTAGCATCTGTGTTAGTCCCATGTTCCTATGTGCCCGCATTGCTGAGAAAAATTATGTTTGAATATATGCAAATGAGCCTCTAGGAGCAACGGGGGCGTCGCCGTTACTCCGAGAGGCTCTGCTGTCTCTGCAACTGCTGCGCCCTCTGCACTTTGATTGACAGGGCCAGGTGTGATGACGTTTACACTGCCCAGCTCTGTCAATTAAAGAGCAGTTGCAGATAGAGCTGAGCCTCTAAGTGTAATGGCGACGCCCCCGTTGCTCCTAGAGGCTTATTTGCATATAATAAAACATCAGCAATGCGGGCACATAAGAACATGGGACCAACACAGATGCCTTTAAAGGGAATTTTTTTTTTATCTTAAAGGGGTTGTCTCATCTCAGCCTTTCATGGCAGAGATGAGAATAACCTCAGCAAGCACTGTGTCCATAACTCCCATAGCAGTGAATGGGAGCTACGATAACAGCATAGAACATCAAACTCCAGCTGCTCAGATGTTCCCGTAAGTCCATTAACTCCTGGCGGGCACTTACTGCGGTTATTGCCATCTCAGCCATGAAAGACCAAGCTGGCGCAACCCCTTTAGACAAACATGAGGACGGATATACATTTGCCCTGCAGTGGCCTCTACAGGAGAAATTTAGTATTACATAGTAGTAATTCAACAGATGGCCATCCATGTACTGGACACAGTAGGTCTATCAGAGCTCCTGGTGGCCAGTGGCTGATAGAGGGGGACATCCCATATGCCACTAGGGTTGTCACGATACCAAAATTTTGATTCGATTTCGATACCATAAAAAAAGTATTGCGATACCAGATACCATGCGAAAAAAATAAAACCACCAAAAAAGCCGTGTGCATTCCGCATTTTATGGAACGTCCGGCGCATAATCGAACAGTCTTATCCTAGTTTTTGGGGGGGGGGACAAGGTGACAAAAAAAAAATTGCGAATCGTGCGGTTATTTTATTTTATTTTTTTTCTGTTGCGGCGCTCACCGCATAGGAACTATTTTTTATATTTTAATAGTTTGGACTTTTCAGACGAGGCGATATGTAACGTTTATTTATTTATTGTTTATATATTTTATATGTAAAATTGGGAAAGGTAGTGATTTATACTTAATATTTTGGTGTTTTATTTTTATTTTTTTACTTTTATTTTTTATTTAATACCTATTTCCCCCTTAGGGGCTAGAACCTGGGATCTTTTGATCCCTTGCCCTATTCACCCTAATAGAGCTCTATCAGGGTGAATAAGACTTCACACTCTCCCTGCTGCCCTGGGCTTTGTGCACACAGCAGCAGTAGGGAGCTTACCATGGCAGCCAGGGCTTCAGTAGCGTCCTGGCTGCCATGGTAACTGACCGGAGCCCAGAAACTTCACTGCCACTGCACACCAATGAGGAGGAGGGGACCCTGTGGCCACTGCCACCAATGATTTAATACTGGGAGGGTTGGGGCGGGCGTACTGCGCCCTAATTTTTTTTAAACCATTAATACAAATACAGGAGGCTGGTGCCGGCTATGTGATTCTGCCGCCGGCACCCGCCTCCTGTATTTGTATTAATGGTTTAGTTATCATTGGTGGCGCAGTGACCACAGCCCCTCCCCTCCTCCGCCCATCTCTCTTCTCATTGGTGGCAGCGGCACAGGGGGGAGGGAGAGACTCCTTCTCCCCTGTGCTGCTGAGGGAACATGGTGCGCGCTGAGAGCAGCGCACACCATGTTATGTTGCACAGTAGAGCAACCTAGTATCGGTAAATGGCAAATCCCAGTATCGATACCGGGACAAAAGTATCGATTGGGTATGGATAATTCGATATCCGGTGCAACCCTATATGCCACCCCTATTTAATAGGAGGGCACATGGAAAGGGTTGGTCAAGACAGCAACATATTTAAAGGTATTCCATGAATCGTTTTCATACTAAATGTCCTGAAAGGTTATAAATGTCTACTTTAAAGTACTTTTCAGCATTTCGAATATACAAAAATACCTTTTTCATGATTTTTTTTTGGGCTTATCTGCTGGGGGAAGGAATCTAGGAAGAATTAGTCTTCTTCTCCCTCTGGCAGCTGAAAATATAGTCTATTCTTACTACTCTCCTGTGTCTTCTCACCTTTATTGCCATGTTACTGCAAAAATACTTGATTCATACAAAAAGTCATTTTCTGATGACACAATCCCTTTAAATGCAGGCAATTTCTGGGAAACAGTTTCAAGATTTACAAGAATATCAGACAGACTTACTTAAAGCAGCAATTCTCAGCGGCACAAGAGAAGAAAGGCTTTTATAACAGGGGAGCTTCATGAGCGTCGCATCCTCCGCTTCACACAAGTTTAGGAGCTAAAAGGAAAGAGAAAAATTTATAGAAGAAAATTTATAGAAGGCATCTGGGGAAAAGGCATCAACTGGAGCAGTGCTCTTCTAGTAAACTGCAGAAAGACAACGAATCTTCTCTACCAAGAGGTTCTGCAGCTTTAAATCCTCCCAGCACCCAAGGTCTGTGGTTGCTGTCAGTGAACAGAAACCTTGTTTACACTCAAAAGCTGGGAACTTGTACTGATCACCAAGTCATGTTCTGTGACATCTATACATGATCAGAACCACTTTGCAGCATTTGAATATGAACTTTTCTTTAGACAATGAACCAGGGAACTTCTTTTAAAAAGGGCATCTGTCAGCAGTTTTGTACCTAGGACACTGGCTGACCTGTTACATGTGCGCTTGGCAGCTGAAGGCATCTGTGTTGGTCCCATGTTCCTATGTGCCCGCATTGCTGAGGAAAATGTTGCTTTATTATATGCAAATGAGCCTCTAGGAGCAACGGGGGCGTTGCCGTTACACCTAGAGGCTCTGCTCTCTCTGCAACTGCTGCACCCTCTGCATTTTGACTGACAGGACCAGGCAGCAGAAACGTGATCATGCCTGACACTGTCAAAGTAGAGATGGTGCAGCAATTGAAGAGAGAGCTGAGCCTCTAGGTGTAATGGTAACGCCCCCATTGCTCCTAGAGCCTCATTTGCATATATTAAAAGAGCATTTTTCCCAGCAATGCGGGCACATATGAACATGAGACCAACACAGATGCCTTCAGCTGCCAAGTGCACATGTAACAGGTCAGAGTACTTTCACACTACCGTTATTCTTTTCCGGTATTGAGTTCCGTCCTAGGGGCTTAACACCGGAAAAGAACTGATCAGTTTTATCCTAATGCATTCTGAATGGAGAGCAATCCGTTCAGGATGTCTTCAGTTCAGTATTTTTTACTTCTGGACGGAGATAATACCGCAGCATGCTGCGGTTTTATCTCCGTCCAAAATTCCGGAACACTTGCATTTTTTCCCCAATGACATGCATTAATGCCGCATCCGGCCCAGAGTGTTCCGGCAAAAACGGATCCGGCATTGCGGTCTGCAAAAAAATGAGAAAAAAATAAAAATAAAATGCTAGATCCGTTTTTCCGGATGACATCGGAGAGAGACGGTTCCGGCATTTCAATGCATCTGTCACACGGATCAGGATCCTGATCAGTCTGACAAATGCCATCAGTTTGCATGCGTTTTGACGGATCCGGTGGGCAGCTCCAGTGTCGGAACTGCCCGCCGGAATCCACGGTCGCAAGTGTGAAAGTACTCTCAGCCAGTTTCCTAGGTACAAGTCTGCTGACAGATGCCCTTTAAGGGTTATTTCCATGCCACCGTTAGACTATGCCATCCAGGGGTCTGACCCCTGGAAATCCCACCCATCCTGCAAATGAAGGGTAGCTCTGCATTCCCTTCTATGTTTTCCCTAAACAGTGGCATTGTAATAGGACGCAGAGCGACAGCACAGCAGAGGCCTCAGGATAGGCCATCAATATTAGACTGGTGGGGGTCCAACTCCTGGCCAGTCCACGGTTTGAAAAGGCTGCGGCGCTCGTGTAAGTGCTGCATCTTCTTCAGTGTATACCTGCAAGCTGGTTATAGCGTATCAGTGGAGTATGTATGCTGCCATGGCTGCAGAGGATGTAGAGCTGCGGCCCCTTAAAAACAGCCGATCGGTGGTAGTGACAGGAGTAGATTGATGACTGATCCCGAGACTAGGTCATCAATACCAAGAAACCAAGACAAACCCCTTGTAAGGACCAGTAGGAATCCCAGAGATCGGATCCCTACCAATCATAAAATGAAGGCATAACATATCTGCACTTCCCATGAAATAACCATTGTGGAGCATCTTCCCTTAGAACTCGGTTCCTCTGTTACTCCTCCTGGAACTGTATAAATTAATTGACAACATTCTTCTTGGTCCTATATTGTCAAATCACTACTGACCATTTAGGGGCACGCCCTATTGACAGGGGACGTTTCCTTTGCAACACAATGTTACGTTGCCAAGGCATTCATACATTTACAGGACCAAAACCAGGGAACCGCACAATGCAAAAGTTCTTAGAAATTATTCTATGGAGAATACAGCTATTTACTAAGTCATGTCAGGAATGCAGGACAGCTCCTCCAAAAAAAAAAAAAAAATACTTCTGATATTGTAGGTCACGGAATGACAGCCACGTATCCTACTAGGTTACCTCCGAGTAAAAGACTTTGTGTTCTACAACGTTGAGGTCCATAGTGAACAGCCGGGGCTGCAGGGTCGTGCAGAAGGTGTTTCCCTCCATGAGGCCGATCTGAGCGTTTGCTGGCTGGTGACGCAGCAGGTGCTTCTTAGGAGGAACCATGTCTTGTAATACCTATGGGGGAATAATCAATAGGACTGTAAATGGTAACCCAACCACCTCCCATTTTAGCCTTCATTCGTCATAAGAGTATTTTCAAGTCATAATCAAGCGAAAAATCCCAGCAAAAAAATAAATTTAATAAAACAGAACAAGCACTGAAGGCAGCAAAGCAGAAGATGGAAAAAAATATAAATATATACTAGTAAAATAAAATTATAGAAATAAGATTTAAAGGGGTTTTCCAAGACTGATCGGTCCGACACCCGGGACCCCCACCCATCAGCAGTTTGAGAAGGCAGCGGCACCAGTACCTTGGCTTTCTCTGCACTTAATCTAGGCCAGGGATGGGCAAACTCGGCCCTCCAGCTGTTTTAAAACTACGAATCCCATCATGCCCTGCTGTAGGCAGACTGGGAATGATGGGATTTGTAGTTTTACAACAGCTGGAGGGCAGAGTTTGCCCGTCCCTGGCCTAGGCCATGTGACATCCCGTTCATATGTCACATGACCTAGGCCCAGCTCAGCCCCATCGTAGTGAGCTTTGATACCAAACCGCGCCAATGCCTTCTCAAACAGCTGTTCGGAGGGGGTCCCGGGTGCGAGACCCCCACCGATCAGATTCTGATGACGTAGCCAGAGGATAGATCATCAGTAGAAAAGTCTCAGAAAACACCCTTTAAAATTATTAGAAAACTATTTATGACATGGAGAACGTTTAAACAGAGGAGGTCCGGCTTGCTGAAATTATAACCGAAACCCTGCACATTTCCAAAAAATTCTTACAAGACCTCTACATTACCTCTTTATGGGGCTCCATAATCATGGTGACACCTTTGCCGGTCACTTGGGCCAGGACTTGCAGAGAGTGCATGGCCTGCTTCCTCACCGTCGGGTTAGGCGACGTCACTTCGCGCACAAGGTCGTGCGTTACCAGGTGGAAGGACTTCTCTTGCGCACTCACGATCTCCTCCGTTTTCTCCTCGTCCTTCAGTGGGGTGGCACATCGGATCAAAAGCTGCTCCAGGGTGGTCTTTGCCATAGCGACGGCTCCGTTGGAAACCTAAGAAGCAGCACAGCAAATGATTTCCTGAGACAGGGCAAGCGAATCTATAGACGTGTATCGAGATCTAGTCATAGGCCATCTCCTGTCACATACATGCTCAAAGTGGCTAATGATATGAATGAGAATTGGGAAGCAGTCGTACATGGCACCCCTCACACTGGACTCCAACCTGTGACGACAACCCAGTTGCTGTGAAGAGCATGTTGGGAGTAGTAGTATCACATCAGCTGGTGTTCCACAGGTTAGAGACCAAAGCCATGCCACGTGCTCCTCTTACTTCTTCACTGAGACTCTTCTTCATACAAAGGGGGAGATTTAGCAAAATAGGCGTAAAAATGGCTTAACATTTTTCAGAACTCTTTTGCAGAATGAAAGATGGAATCTGATTGGATGATATGGGTAACTAAGCCAGTTTTTCTTTACACCAGTTTTGATAAATCTCCCCCAAAAATATAACGACAAATCTCACCAACCACGAAGGCGCACAAGCAAACACTCACAGAGAGATGTATATCAAAGCTTTGACACCACAAACACGGCATTAAAGTCACAAATGATGACGCGCGCCATACCTGCACCATAAGATGTAACTTTTTGTGCTTAAAGGGGTTATGCCACAAAAAAAATATTCTAGATTTTTCGAGCCAGCACTTGGGTGAATACTTTTCTAATTGCATCTAGTTCAAAATTTTGTAGAGCCAGAGAGCTTTTCAATAAAAATCTCTGTATAGCGCCACCTGCTGTTTGTTCATTTCCTTATTTCTCCGTCCACCTCCCTGAGATGGTCGCACGTGCTCAGTTCCTTCCTTCAACTGCCTCCAATTAGGAGGAAACTGTTAGAAGCTGCACGTTACAGGGAGAGAGCGTCAGCAGAAAAGACATATGACCCCGAACTATGATAGGTAGAAAGCTGAAGAAGACCCCAAACCCCCCCCACACCGAGTTGTCATAGGGACAGAGCTGCAGGACACTGCCCTGAGCTGCCAGAGAGAATCTACCAGAGCAATGAATGTGGAGATCTCTGGATCCATGTGAGGTACTATATGATGTCTGATATTAATTATTTACATTAGTCATGGGATAGCGACTACGTGATTAAAAAGGAGGTGGGGCTTAGCGAGAGGGACGGCGCCTCCACAAACTCCTTGATTTACTACAATTTACACCATAAACTGGCATAAATTATAGCATAAGCCTATGCCAGCCTCTAACTAGAATAAATGTAACCTTCTAAAATTAAAGCTATTCATTAAGGGTCCATTCAGACGTCCGTAGGATCTGCAATACACCCGGTGGGCACCCCCATAGAACTGCCTATTCTCGTCTGCAATTGCGGACAAGAATAAAACATGTTCTATTTTTATTGCGGAGCCGCGGACCGGAAGATCGGGGCCGCGCTCCGGAAATGCGGATGCATTCTCCATTCCGTCCCCATAGAGAATGAATGGGTCCGCACCTGTTCCACAATTTGCAGAACGGATGCGGACCCATTATACGGACGCGTGAATGGAGCCTTATTAAGAGGCCTAAAGGAGCCTTATTAAGAGGCCTATTTAGGAGATCAAGACTGGTGTAGGAGAAGTCTCCCTCCCAAGGTCTCCTGAAAGACACCTCAAATTATCAAAAAGAAACTAATAAATAATAAAAGGATCATCTATAGAAGCAGACTGATGTTGGGACAATGAAGACAATGAAGTAGGCAGACCCAATTCCTCCAGTCTATTTTTGCGGCTGCTATAGGACAAGGCTTTTCTCCACGTGGGTCCCCTGAGCAGAAGGATTACAAGTTTTCTGAAAGCGCCCCGAGCATGTACAAACCGGAACAGATTAAATACCTCTCCGGTCAAGTCCATCATGACGAAGAGAAGGGCTTTCAGAAAGGTCTGCTGGTTCTGAAGCACCCAAATCAGAGGAAGGCGTTCCATGAGGAATTTTATGGAAACCACTCCGCCAAGCTTTGCATACCAGGCTTGTTCATAGCAGCACGCACATAAACGTTCCACAATGTAAGAGAACAAGGGAAGCTGGCATGCCTGAAAGAGACAAAGAAGAAAAAACTCATTGCAAATGAATTCTCCCACATAAGGCGCCATGTACTACAAATAGCCAAATCTAAGTGTTACAGCGCCATCTACACATTAAAAAGAAACAGCATGGTTTTTAAAAAAAAAATTAAATACAGGCCCAATTGGAAGACCACTGGCTGCGACCAAACTGTCCACTGCAACTGAAGCATAAAAGTACACTTAATTCTGCACTATATACGATACGAAAGAAAAAGGCTCAAATGTGCAGCGTATGCAGTGAAATATATGCTGCTGCGGATGCTGGAAAATATGCCATAAAAAAATAAAAAAAATAAAAAAAAATAGTAATGTCATAGGTCGTTACAGTCCATAAGACATAACAGACTTAACAGCGTCCTTACCCTTTCTTTTGACCCAAGGATAATACTGGCGACGTCAAATATCACAGCCAAGGCGACCTCTCCGATCTTGCACAACTCCTTCTCTTCGTAGGCCATGCAGATTGCTATGGCATCAATCAGCACAAGGGGATCCATGCCTTTCGAACCGTTCTCTTCGCTGTGAAACATGGCCGTGCTGGGCTGACTGCCAACCTGGTAGCATTGTAATAGGAAGGGGCCTGGATATGGAGAAAAGAAGTTGCATGCCATATTATTTAAAAGGAGGCAAAAAAAGGGTAAATGTAGGTGCCAAACAACCTAGAAAACAGAATAAAAGGGAAACTGTCAGCAAGAACGCCCTAAGCAAAGGCAGCATGATTGCTGACAAGCATCCCACTCCTATGTTTTACTTTAAAGTGTTGCAGCCAGTGTTACAGAGGACCTTTCATCTGTTTTACTTATAGGAGCTAAATACCCGTACTTGCGGGGTACTTGGCTGATGCTGCCACCCGTTTATTTTGTGTGTTTTTTTTTAAACATCGCCCCGCTGCTCCCTCCTGAAGTTTTCGCGCCCAGTATGCTAATACTGAGCATTGGTACAGGGAGGAGGAGACACCAGGGTTTCTCAATGGGCGTCTCCTTCTCCCTGGCTGTAGCGCGGTCCAATCACAGCGGAGAGCGTCACAGCCAGAGAGAAAAAGACGCCCATTGAGAAAACGAGATTTTTGTATAACTTACCAGTAAAATCTCTTTCTCGCTCTTTCCTTGGGGGACACAGAAGACCTTGGGTATAGCTCATCTCCATAGGAGGCGTGACACTAAGTGAAGACTGTTAAGCCCCTCCTCCACAGCTATACCCTCAGCCTGGAGAGAGAGACTGCCAGTTGCGTGTCCAAGCAGTGAGAAAAGGCAAAGTCCAACAAGGAACCAACAAGCCAACTACCCAACGGGTAACACAAACTCGGAAACCGTGTAGAGAAAAACAATGAATGGGTGGGTGCTGTGTCCCCCAAGGAAAGAGCGAGAAAGAGATTTTACTGGTAAGTTATACAAAAATCTCGTTTTCTCGCCCAGTTTCCTTGGGGGACACAGAAGACCTTGGGACGTTCAATAGCAGTCCAAGAGGGGAGGGACCACAGCACCAAGGCGAAGCACCCGAAGGCATCAAGAAACCACCGCCTGCAGACCAGGCGGCCCAAGGCAGCATACGCCGAAGCCCGAGTATGCACCCTGTGGAACTCGGTAAGGTGTGCAAGGAAGAAGTGACCGCCTTGCACAAATGAATGGCCGAAACCTAATGCCTCCGCCCCAGGAGGCACCGACCGCTCTGGTGAAATGAACGGTGACACCGAAAGCAGAACCCTGCCATTGGTGCGATAACCACAGCAAAAGCCACTCTGAGAAAGCGGAGGAAGCCACCAACCTTTTGCACTGACCTCCTGGAAACACAAGAGACCGAACGCCGACCAAAGTCGGAGATCTCCAAGTAAACAACTGCAAGGCCCAACAACCTCCAAACGGTAAAGCGTCCTTTCCCGGGGATGGGAGGAAAAGGACGAAAGCCTCGTTGATAAGAAGGCAGATACCACCTTCAGAAGGAAGGAAGGGACAGAACGGAGAACAGCCCTGTCCTGGAAAAGGACAGAAGGCACAGACACGAAGGGCCGCCAACCAGGCACCCGTCAGACATGATGGCAACAGAAACACAACTGTACAGGACAGAAGGAGTATGGAGAACTTCTGCAACGGCTCCAAGGGAAAGATTGGAGCGCCGAGAGCTCAGTATGTAGTTCCCAGGGCGGAACCAGGAAAACGGTAAAGAACCACCAAAGAGCCACTCTGTGGAAGAAGGTCATGACAAGGCCCAGGAGGGCCAGGAAACGCTGGAAGGGGAAGGACAGCGCAGACACTTGACACTTCAAGTAACAGAGTCCCAGTCCCAGGGTCAGACCGGACTAGAGAAAGACAAAACCAAGGGAGAGAAAGGCAGAGTGGGGGAATGCCCCGCTTCCCACAAAACCCCAGGTAAGAACCCTAAGTCCGACAACCAAACCTGGACGAAGCACAGTCGGGAGCGAACACTAGCGTGCTCGCAGGAATCACCCAGCAAGCGGGAGAAAACCCAATGTGATCAGGCGCAGACCAGTAACACGGCCGAAGGATCGGAAAAACACGGTCCTGTCGGCCCCCGAACAACATAGTCCCGTATCCAACCGGAGTGGGGGGGCAGAAGGACAGACGGAAGAAACCGGAAGGGTCTGCCCAGCATCCGACAGATGCCCAGACAAGACAGGCCAAGTCCAAGTCGATGTAGCCACCAAAGAAAGGAGTTCTACAGTCCCGGTGTGGGAGATCCAAGGACAATCTTGACCGAAGGGTAGTCCTCCCAAGTTACCGAGAAAGTAAGTCCCGCAGGACCATATGCCCAGAATGGAAAGGCAATCTGCACCCAGTGGGAGGACAAAACGCGGTAGGCCCGGCAAACAGCTAGTACTGCCAGCGAGAACGAGGGAGATGGTACGAGACCGCAAGTAACACCGGAACCATCCAATTGAACAACCATGCTCACCCCAGAGGGGGGGGGGGGGGGGGCAACGACGGAACAGCCTCTGAGGCCTGGCCGGGGCAGAAGCCATATTGGAGCGACAAACCCAGAGCAGAAGCCAAAAAACCGAGCCGGCGAGGAAAAGCAGAGCCGAATCCCCGCTACTCTGTGAGACGACCTGCACACCGCCTCGCAGCAGGCGAATACCCTAAAGAAACCAAAAGTGGAGGTCCCCAGGACCTGGATAATCAAGCACCCAAGAAGAGTTGGGTGACCTACCCGAGAGGAGCAGTCTGAACCTGGTAGCAACAGACTGAAGCGCAAAGGGCGCCAATAGGAAGGACCCATACCACACTGCATCCGAGAGGAGGAAATGGTAGTAGGCGAGGGAACCGTAGTCCCGCCAGAGCCAACGTAGAAGTCGAGCGGCACTGCAGACAACACTCTCGACCCCGACCGGTTGCGTGGGGAAACAATGTCACGGGATGACGAATGGGTACGCATCAAGGAACCCCGAACACTCCCCAGGTGGAAAGGCCAACGAACAAGGTGGGTGCCGACACAACGGGACCACACCAGAAAAAAGGGTACCACTCAGCTCAGTGCAATAGCGAGCCAGCAGAGCTCGTCTACGTATATACAAGATATACAGCTGTGAATACATTGAGCATTCATTGTTGCGTGTTGGACAACAACACCTTGGGCTCATAAGTGGACAGAATGATCTCCTCAGAGAAGAGTGCAAAGCTTGCGACAAGCAACCTCACCCCAAGAGAAAAAAGTATGTCGCAGGAAGAAGGGAGGCATACGTACTAGCAACCCTGCAGGCAGCGAGAAGGCCAACCCACCCACGGAAGGAGAAGGCATACACGGCCCAAACAACGCACAGAGCGCACAGCCACAGCGTCCCACAGTATCCACGGAAATGTAAAGTGCAACCTGAAAAGGAGTTATGCACAAGACCAGTACCAGCATGCGATGGAACGCAAGCAGTCCGCCCGGAAAAAGGGGGGAAGGTACCTGGCAAAATCTGCAGATGGCAAGAGTGCAAAGGCCCGCACCAAAAGGACCTGGTGAAAAGGGGGGCATGCACTGGATTATCCTAGCATTAAATGATTGTGCAATAATCTACCCAACACCGAATTTCGTGAGAGTGCAACTACTCCGCCCATGAAAGGGGAACGTCCAGTACAGCATACACAAGGACAGCCGTGAATCTCGAGAGCATACAAATTTCCGCCCATGGAATGAGAAGTGGTCTGCACAAGGCCAGCACCATTTCCAAAGGGAGTGCAAGCAGCGCACCCCTGTTAGAGCCATGCTCACGGCCCGCAACGTATTCGGTGAAAGTGCAGTGATCCTCCCAGAAGGGGGGGGGGGTGCACATGGCCAGCATCGCATCCCAGGAGAGCGCGAGCATCCCGCCATGGATGGGGGTCATGCACCTGGCCGGCAACGTGCTGGCACAATAACACCCAGTCAGTGAAAGTGCATGGATGTCGCCTGAGGAGAGGAGGCATGGCCATGCTGGCAGCAATCCAGCGAGAGTGCGGAACACCGCCCACGGAAGGGGGCCATGCATATAGCCGGCAGCGGATCCGGTGAGAGTGCAAGCACCCAACCATGGAAGAGGGTCAGGCACGTGGCCAGCAACCTACCGCGAGAGAACAACCCCAGCCAGTAAGAGTGTATGTATGCCGCCTGAGAGAAGGAGGCATGCTCAAGGCCGGCAGCAAAACCAATGAGAGTGCAGCATTCCGCTTATGAAAGGGAGTCATGCACATGGCCGGCAGTGAATCCAGTAAGAGTGCAGTGTTCCGCTTATGGAAGGGGGACGTGCACATGGCCAGCACCGCATCTGGCGAGAGTGCGGAGTTCCTCTTATAGAAGGGTTTCATACACATGGCCGACAGCGAACAAGCGAGAGTGCAGCGTACCGCCTAAGAAGGGGGTTACACACATGGCCGGCAGGGAATCCAGTGAGAGTGCCGCGTTCCCCTAAGGAGGGGGGTCGTGCACATGGCCAGCACTATATCCGGTGAGAGTGCAATTATTCCGCCCCAGAAGGGGGTCATGCACCTGTCCAGCATTAAATCCAGTGAGTGCAGCGTTCCCCTAAGGAAGGGGGGTGTCGTGCCATGGTCAGCACCGATCCGGTGAATGTAGTATTCCACCTATAGAAGGGAGTTATGCACATGGCCAGCCTGCGGCCAGAGAGCGCAGAATTCCACTTAGGAAGGGGTTCATGCCCATGGCCAGCACCATAACTGGAGAGGTGACGTCCTGCCATAGAACGGGCGGAAGAGGGGCGCCTACACTTGGCCAGCGCCGTATCCCGGGAGATGGCAAGGGTCCGCCTAAAAAGGAGACATGCAGCTGGCCAGCACTGCAGCCGGGGAGCGCGACATGCTGCCTACGGAAGGGGGGCATAGCGTGCGGCCAGCACTACTGTATCATGCTGCAGCATCCTGCGCAGCCATTCCCGCCATGGAAGCCCTTTTTTTTTTTTTTTTTTTTTTTTTTTTTTAAAAACACAACCACTCTTGAGACAAGAAAGGGGCCACCATACAGGGGCACAGCCTCGTACAGGCTTATTAGGAAGCCCACCAGAACATAGAGGGGGTCCTCTAGATGGGAGCCGGCCCTTGGAGATGGCCGGTACCCAACAGGTTAACAAAGATCCGGCCTGGGGGGCGGCGCTGCGATCCCCTGGGGGGCGGGGGACCTGCGGGCGGGAAGAATTCGCGCCGCGAGACGTTCCCGCCCCCTCCAACCGAGGCCGGAATTTTGCGGCCTAGTAGGTCACGAAGCCGGGGCCTAGATTTTTGCGGCGCCCGGCCGGCCAGGAGGCAACGACGGTCAGCCGGGACCTGGAGGGAGCCGGCTGACGCATGTACCAACGGCCGCGGGTGCCCACCCCGCGGGCCGGCAGAGACAGAGGACCGGATTGCGGTCGAGCAGGCCAAAGCCTGGGTCAAAGTTTGCGGCACCCGGCCGACCGGAAGCATCAGCAGTCGGCTGGGGCCTGTTGGAGCATCGCGTTCCACATGCAGGCCGCGAGGTCCTTGCGTCCGGCAGCGTCTGGAGCGGCCCCTTGGCCCTAGCACACCGGTAAGGAGGGAGACCCTGAAGTCCAGCACTGCACCCCCTGCCCTAATGGACAGGCACCCGTAGAGGAGAGACAGGGGCAGCTAGCGCGGGCCCCCTGTACTGAATCTGCGACCGGTAAGGGGGAGGGTCGGCATAACCCCTGTGTTAGGGGCAGCTAGGAGCAGGTCTCTGGCCCTATATTCCTCCACAGCAATGCAATGCTCACCCCTGTGCAATCCCCTATGGAGGGGCATTGTATTGTCGCCCCGCGGTCACCAGTATGGTGGTGGTGTGGGGCTATATAATTATTGGGCAACAGCTAGATATGAGCGACAGCCCTGGAGCCAGAAACATGGCTGTTCACCTACGGCACCCCAGGGGCCAGCGTAGGTCCAGCCGGGACCAGCATGGGGGTCCAGCACGCAGGAGGCCAGGGAGGGGAACGTAGGGCTGGAGAAGCCTCTCTCTTACCACAGCCGTCTTCACCCTCGGTCCATTCCAGCAGGGTCGCCCCTTCAGCTACTGGCACCGTAGTGGCAGGACGCTGGAAGAGGGACTTGGCGTGCGGGCGACCCTTGCGCTGGCGGGATGTAGGGGAGCTGGGCTGCCCTGATCCACCTTGCCTTCTGTGGGGGAGGCAGCAGTGCGGGTGACCGGCACTGGCGCAGCTCAACCCCGGGAGAACAGAGAGGTCTAGTGCGTCTCTGTTATCCCTTGATCTGGAACAAAAAGAAAAGAAAAAAGTAAAAATCTAAAATTTAAACAAGGAGAAACCAGCCCTGCAGAGCAGGGAGTGTCTTGCCTCCTTGGACACTAAGCAAAAACTGGCAGTCTCTCTCTCCAGGCTGAGGGTATAGCTGTGGAGGAGGGGCTTAACAGTCTTCACTTAGTGTCACGCCTCCTATGGAGATGAGCTATACCCAAGGTCTTCTGTGTCCCCCAAGGAAACTGGGCGAGAAACCCTGGCGTCTCCTCCTCCCTGTACCGATGCCTAGTATTAGCATACTGGGCGCGAAAACTTCAGGAGGGCGCAGCACCAGCCGGGTACCCCGCAAGTACAGGCATTTAGCTCCTATAAGTAAAACAGATGAAAGGTCCTCTTTAAGCGCCAGGCTCGGGGACAAGTGTCCGTTGGGCGGTTCCTCTTCAGCTTCCTCCCAGCTCAGCCCAACATGACTGGCAGCTCTCTCCTTATTTGTGTGTAGGCACTCCAGCTGGAACAACCCCGCAAAAGGTTTACAGGATCAACTCTATTAAACCAGGCATACGGCCAGGAAAGGTTGGATCCTGCTGATTAAAATGATACCTGTCGTGTGAAAATTGGTTGTGGCGTTCCAGAGAAAAAGAGACTTCTATTCTTTATGCAAATGAGGGCTTCAGTGCCCCGAGAGGCGTGGCCAGCTCTGGAAAACTGGGGAGGGCCCAGAGGCTAAGCACCGCCCCTGAGAACAATAAAGCTCTCATTTACATTAAAAAAAAAAAAACTTTTTTTCTCATGAGCGTCATAACAGATGTTCACAAGACGGGTACCATTTTAATCAGCAGGATCAGCCCTACCAGACCGTGGGGGAGTAGGGAATGATTTACCGTAGTTGCTCATAGCAACCAACCAGATCCCACGTTTCATTTTCCAAAGGAGCCTTGTTGTATGGGACCGTCATTCTCCTACTTTTCTTTTTTTTTGCACCAGTTTTGATAAATCTCCTCGATTAGGTCTGGTTTAATAGGGTTGATCCTGCCGACAGGTGCTCTTTTAAAATACCACTCTAGTATGGAACCAAAGGACAAGACTTAGGGCCACCAAATGCCAACTCACCGCACTGCTGGGCAACGGCTACCATTGTGTAATGGCGGATCAGGCTGGCGACGAACGGAAGGGCGCTAGGCCTGAGGTCCTTGATGACGGCAGACATGAAGGCTCCTGTCAGAGCCTGCTCAAAGGTCTTGCGGGCTGGAGTGTCCTGAGCTTTGTAACGATGCGAGATGATGACACTGGGGATGGATTTTTCAGTAAAACTGTAGAGAAAAAAAAAATATATAAAAAAAAAAAAAACACGGGACAAAACAACCGCTAGCAGCAGCGCTGGAAGCCATAAATTCTGTTCATCACCCAGCTTCCCTGCCCATACGTCTTCCACGCTGGAACAGCTCTGATCCGACTCATCTATTGCATTTTCATTTTGTCACCTATTAGGCTAAAACGTGACGGATGGCTCCATTTGACAGGCAGCATTTAAAGGCAGCGGCGAGGGAAACGCAGTGAATAGGCGGCGCGGGAGAAGGCTATTACCAGCCTGGCCTTTACCAGGGGAAGGTTTGATATTGATTTGATAATGACGGGGCGGGACTGTCGCAGACCTTTTAACAGCTGGACTGTTCGCTCTCGTGTTTGCTTGACATTTTGGCGCGCACAGAACTTACACGATAAAGCCGGCGATTATCCTGCTGGGAGGCCGCAATGAACTTGTAATATATTTCATTACCTGACTACACAACACATTGTTATTAAGTGCCGACGAGAAGCAAAGCACAAAGCGGTAGTCATCAAATCAGAGACAACCCCGCGCAAAAGGTTACGGGGATGATCCGCCAATCGTCTGGGGTCCTGCTCCCAGCAAACAGCTGATCTTTGCCTAAAAGAGCTATGGACGGCCAGGCACGTCCCCTGCAGTGCAGTGCGACATGCCCGTCAGAGGAATGGTCGTCTGTGTAATACTAGGAAGCCTCGAGTCAGCCAGAAGGAGAGGCGCTCGTATAGAACGGTACTCTGTTCTCCACTATAGTGGGGGAGGCCAAGCTCAAAACTCTTTGGCCAGACAGAATTCATAAATATACTACAAAGATGACTCCCGTAGGGGCGGCATTAAACGGGTTCTCCAGGATTTTCAAACTGATGGCCTATCCTCAGGACATCGGCGGGAGTCCGATTCCCGGCACCAACTGTTTGAGGAAGCCACATCGCTCACCGAGGCCTCCTCACAGCTTACCAAGGACAGCGGATGTGCTTGGCATTGCAGTTCAGCCCCATTCACTTGAATGGCACCGAACTGCGCCAAGGCCACGTCACCGAGGAATGATCTCAACCGGCTCCTTCACTCCCCAACCTCTGCTATTTGTCTTGGGTACCTCCATGTATACCTCCACAGGATAGGGGATAACTTTTAGATTGGTAGGGGCCTAGTGGTAGGACCCCCACCAATCAAAAGAACGGAGGCTCTGTAACCCCTGGAACCCTATGAAATGAAGGGAGCGGCCAGTTGGGCATGCGCGTGGTTGCTCCATTCCTCTCTATGGGACCTGCGAGGAATAGCCATAAGCTGAATTTGGCAACCGGCCACTCTGTTCATTTTGGGGGGCTGTAGGGGGTACAGAGCCCATGTTCTCATGATCGGAGGGCATCCCAGTGGTAGGATCCCCACCGATCTCATAGTTCTCCCTTATCCAATGAAACTATATGAAAAAAAGCCCTTAGTCCTTACTTGGGATGTGCCAGCAGCTGGTACAAGGCGTGCTTATTATCGTCCAGGCTCATCATCGCCACTAGGAAACATTTGATCACTTCCCAGGCCTGTCTCCGATAGTAGGGCTCCGTGTTTGCGCTCTTCAAACAATCCAACGCTGTCTCGATGGCCTGAAAGAGCAAACAGTGATTCAACCTAAAAAACACACTATGGCGTCAGGGTCTCCTAGGAAATCAGCATCAAACTTCAGCTGCCCAACTTCCCAGAAAAACAACCCCCTCTTCTCTGCAAATATGAGGCTACCATTCAGCTCTGACGGAGTGACATACAGAATTACTTCTAGAAACTGTTAAAAAGAGTTTTCCAAATTAAATTAGGTGATCGGGGGGGGGGGGGGGGGGGGGGGATATAGGGAAGGGCTCATTGGAGCATACCAGCCCCTTCACTGTAAGAGTACGGTACTACAGCTTAGCCCACCTAAGTGACAGGACTGATCTGAAGAGTCACAAAAGTATGGATGTCAGTGTCAGATACTGTGTTCCTCTGTCTGCTTTGCTTTACAGTACTTTCTCATATCTATCCATCCCTCCCTGCCTGTCTTGCCCTCTCTATATATAGCTTTCAGTCTATCTACCCATCCTGCATATATCCAGCCCCACCTCTCTCAGCCTGCCCTAGCCCCACCTCTCTCAGCCTGCCCTAGCCCCACCTCTCTCAGCCTGCCCTAGCCCAACCTCTCTCAGCCTGCCCTAGCCCCACCTCTCTCAGCCCGCCCTAGCCCCACCTCTCTCAGCCCGCCCTAGCCCCACCTCTCTCAGCCTGCCCTAGCCCCACCTCTCTCAGCCTGCCCTAGCCCCACCTCTCTCAGCCCGCCCTAGCCCCACCTCTCTCAGCCCGCCCTATGCCCCCTCTCTCTCAGCCTGCCCTAGCCCCACCTCTCTCAGCCTGCCCTAGCCCCACCTCTCTCAGCCCGCCCTAGCCCCACCTCTCTCAGCCTGCCCTAGCCCCACCTCTCTCAGCCTGCCCTAGCCCCACCTCTCTCAGCCTGCCCTAGCCCCACCTCTCTCAGCCTGCCCTAGCCCCACCTCTCTCAGCCTGCCCTAGCCCCACCTCTCTCAGCCTGCCCTAGCCCCACCTCTCTCAGCCCGCCCTAGCCCCACCTCTCTCAGCCCGCCCTATGCCCCCTCTCTCTCAGCCCGCCCTATGCCCCTCTCTCTCAGCCCGCCCTATGCCCCTCTCTCTCAGCCTGCCCTATGCCCCTCTCTCTCAGCCTGCCCTATCCCCCTCTCTCTCAGACTGCCCTATCCCCCTCTCTCTCAGCCTGCCCTAGCCCCACCTCTCTCAGCCTGCCCTAGCCCCACCTCTCTCAGCCTGCCCTATCCCCGCCTCTCTCAGCCTGCCCTATCCCCGCCTCTCTCAGCCTGCCCTAGCCCCACCTCTCTCAGCCTGCCCTAGCCCCCTCTCTCTCAGCCTGCCCTATCCCCCTCTCTCTCAGCCTGCCCTATCCCCACCTCTCTCAGCCTGCCCTATCCCCACCTCTCTCAGCCTGCCCTATGCCCCTCTCTCTCAGCCCGCCCTATCCCCACCTCTCTCAGCCCGCCCTATGCCCCTCTCTCTCAGCCCGCCCTATGCCCCTCTCTCTCAGCCTGCCCTATGCCCCTCTCTCTCAGCCTGCCCTATCCCCCTCTCTCTCAGCCTGCCCTATCCCCACCTCTCTCAGCCTGCCCTATGCCCCTCTCTCTCAGCCCGCCCTATCCCCACCTCTCTCAGCCCGCCCTATGCCCCCTCTCTCTCAGCCTGCCCTATGCCCCTCTCTCTCAGCCTGCCCTATCCCCCTCTCTCTCAGCCTGCCCTATCCCCCTCTCTCTCAGCCTGCCCTATCCCCCTCTCTCTCAGCCTGCCCTATCCCCCTCTCTCTCAGCCTGCCCTATCCCCACCTCTCTCAGCCTGCCCTATCCCCCTCTCTCTCAGCCTGCCCTATCCCCCTCTCTCTCAGCCTGCCCTAGCCCCACCTCTCTCAGCCTGCCCTATCCCCACCTCTCTCAGCCTGCCCTATCCCCCTCTCTCTCAGCCTGCCCTATCCCTCTCTCTCAGCCTGCCCTAGCCCCACCTCTCTCAGCCTGCCCTACCCCTCTCTCTCAGTGTACCTATCTGAGATGACATGGAACAGCGACAATCCAAATCTACACACATTTATATTGACAGCATCTCCTCCAGCTCCATAATTCCTGTTCCCTCAACCAGAGTGGCTGGAAACAAAACAGGATTTAAGAGCTTGGAATAAGACATTTAAACTTTCTCCTGAAGGAAACATGAATTTCATACCCGATTAAACCTTAATTAATATGAAATTGAATGTGACCTTTAAAGATCACAAGTCAAAATATCACTGTGTCTCGGGGGTACATTCACGCCTGACGCGTCACAAAAAAAATAAACTTTCCCTTTCCACAGAAATTCACATTTTGCGGTCCCTTGAAACAACTGATCCATGCGGGTCCCGAAAGCCAGGCTCCACCGATCTAACACGGATGGTCTATCTAGGACACACCATCAGTGTCAACCCCAATAAAGAGGTATTCCCTTACAGGAGAGTTGCACAACCTGAGGCCACGTACGGGACATGATGCTATTCTGTGTGGCCCTCAACCATCTGACAGAAAATGCTAATGGTATACTGAGCAGCCATCTCCGATTCCCCTATATATCACGAGAATGGGGTCCCCTGCCATGCTGTAACCACAACACCTAGAATCTGCAAAGGAGAGAACCATATGCAGGGCATGGTGCCAACTGGGAGAGAAGGAGATCACCCATTCTCTCGACAGGTGGGACTTCTGGAAGTTGAACCTGCAGCTATCAGACATTTACGGCTTGCAGGTTTGGGGAGTGTTCATGCGGCAGGGTATTCCTATCTGCAAGGTCGCTGCACACAAAATATTACCCTCTGCTGGTCATAGGTTGGTGCACATACGGTATAGAATGAACTTGCGCAGTATTCAATCCATTACCTTTTCCATGGGCAGCTGTATCGATGCCTTGCAGTCCACAAACTCCACCGTGATGCTTGGCCCTTGGATTTCCGTCACAACATACTGAAGCTTTTGTGATTCTTTCAGCATTTTCCGGTTGCTTCCACCAAATTTTCCAAGGACTCTGTAAGCCACGTGGGAAATGCTGTCTGCTGGATTTCTCAGGGTCCTCCACAAAGCCTAGAAGACAGGCAGTATGCATAATAGCCAACAGCAACTTAAAACTAAAGATGTTATAAATGGCAGGTATTGCTTATAACACGCAACATCTTATGAGACCTCATCTGTTAAGACCCATCTGGGGAGCCACTATAAAGGTGACCAAATAAATATGACAGCTAGCTGTGCAGCTGTATATCCCACACCACCACCAGCTGTAATCATTTATAGGTTAACCCTTTTAGATGAGCGACTTCCACCCTCCGACCTCGTAGCGCAAGTATGCTGTAGCTCCCGTCCTGACCTCCCAGCACTGACTGAGTCGCATAGCATCATATTGATTTATGATGCCATGTACCCCTTAGAGTTCTGGAATTTATTAGATAACACTGACAGTGTCATATAATACATTCCAGAACTGTAAGGGTTACAAAGCATCATGTATCAATATAATGCTATGCGACTACGTCAGTGCTGGGAGGTCAGGACGGGAGCTACAGCATACTTACGATACGAGTGCGATGCGTGGAAATCGCTTGTCTGAAAGCGACCTTAGTGCTCCCACCCTAGGAAATTAACGGTGTAACCTATACAGAAGCTGGATCTGGTTAACCTCATCAAAGCTATACAGGGACAGCCCTATACTTGCTTTAGGGCTAGGAGTACAGTACTGGATTTATACAGGCACATGTACAAAGCGCGGATGAGCAGGCAATTGCCTGTTCGTCACTGGAGGTGAAAAGTTTACATGCCGCAATCACCTCTATTGCCCGAGGATGGGCGATGCCTGCTGCCATCGCTCTCCCTCATACAAATTCATTGTTTCTGGGCACCAGATCCCTATTTACACAGCCCAAAACTGATGGTTGAGGTGTCCGGACCAAAGATTATTTCACCCGATGAACAAGCGTTTTGCTTGCTCATTGGGGGACCTGGGGCACCTTTACACGGGTCGATTATCGGGAACGAGCAGCCGTACAAAGGTTTGATCCAGATAATCTGCCTAACAACTGGCCAGTCTAAAAGCGCCTTAAATAGTAACTATCATTCTTTATTTTTTTTTTGTAATGTGAAGGGGAAGGGCACCCGTACCCTCCTGCAGCGCGGGGACCCGATGGGGAAGCAAAGGGCACCCGTACCCTCCTGGAACCCTCTGCATGCCGCTGTCAGCTTTGACTGCGGCATACAAGGGGTTAAACGCCGTAATCTGTGTTTTTTCACCGATGACGGCGTATGCAGCAGGGGCCCGGCTGTCAATGCTCCTGCACCCACCCGATCAGCCGGCCGTACATGTACGGCGCTGGTCCTTAAGTGTCGTCCACCAGCGCCGTACATGTACGGCGAGGGTCCTTGGGGGGTTAAGACCCCCTACTACCTGGCATGCTACGTTCACATTGACACTCATGCACTACACCTTTATAGGACTTTTGCTGCATCACACTTTTTACACGATGGGCGCTTATACGGTTTTCATGTGGGCGTTTTTGACACGATGTGAGGTCTCATAAGATGTTTTAGTACATATTTATTATAGGTTATGTTTTAATGATTTTCACTGACGCTACTATTGGTATATAGTCTGAGATATGGCTATAAAGGCCCCCTCCATGACTAGATATAGTCAGTCGAACCCGCCCGGGCCGACAGTGTAATGTGTTTGGGGGGCCCCTCAACTCTCCATAGACAGCTGGAGGGTCATGTTGAAATATGTCCGCCACTGACGCCAGGAACAGGAAGGGGCTCAGAAACCCTTTCCCCGTCAGTGGATGAACATTTAGGACCAGAGAACAACCCGAGCAAATATTCAAGGTTAGAAAAGCTCCTATATGACGTATGTACCCAAGTTCCCAGACAACTAAATGCTCAAAGTATGCCATGGCTAGAATAATCATAGGAGCTATGGCATACCAGTAGCCTCCCATCAATGACAGATTGCAAACACTTGCAAGTAACCACAGGCAGCACAAAATAACATACAAAGTCCACACAACCGTATAGCAACCAGGTCTGGAAAGAACTTCAGCTCAAATCAAGGCAGAAAGTTTCCCATTAGAAAAGAATGTGTGAAAGTTTACTTTTCACAAGCTTCCCCTTTAAATATTTTACACAGCGATTATGCCGATCGGAAAACAAATGCACAGAAAATGCCACCAAAGTCACCCAGGAGACGAGAACAAAATGTCGCCACCGTTGGGGATATCGAGAAAAGTGCTGCCATGAATCACCTGGCTGAAGTGCACATTTGCTGCCCCCTAGTGGTGAAACAGAAGAATACCTGCATGAGCTCAGCACGGACGGGCTGGATGTGATCGTAGAGGAAGTCGGGCTGCAGATTGTCCACGCACAGCTCCAGGGTCCGCAGGCCTTGACTTACTAAAGTCTGGGAGCCATTGAGCGCAGACACTAAAGGATCCATCAACATGGGGAGATAGGGCAGCAGAGAGCTCAGGCGGACGGGCACGGTGAGACACAACTCCACAAAGAGATCCTTCATGTGCTGCTTGTGCAGGCCGCTCTGTAACATGTTCAGGCCTAAAACGAGACAAAAGTGATCATGCTGCCGTCATTAGACATCCATACAGGGACTGGCGCAGGAGGGGGACTCACCTTGCAGTAGATTTGGCAACAAAGGCAGAAACTCCTGATAGAGAAGATCATGGCTGCCTCCCCCAATAGACCTGAATAAGGCGCGGAGAAGTAAGAAATAATTGTACGGTTCCTTGGCAGTCTGGGCGAGCTCCATTGAGCTATTCACAATTTTGTGCAAATGGGGCTGCAGAAGAGAAACATTGGAAAATAATTTCATTACCAACACGGTTCATATTCCCATCTTACTCCAGGCCGCAACATCAAAAAGAAGGTTACGATTCAATGACAGCAAGCAAAGATGTAGAAAACGGTGAGGGAACTGTTCACATAACAGTAATTATGTAAAAGAGCTTTTTATGTCCAAACACCAGATGTGTACAGCAGGTAGATGTGCCCTTACTTACTGATCAGTGGCGGTCCAACTGCTGGGACCCTCGATTTGGGTGTTTATAGCCAATGGGGCTATTCTGAAGGGGCTGCTTCTAGCACTGGGGTCCTACCAGTAATAACTTCATCTAAGGCCTCATGCACATGACCGTATATATTTAGCGGTCCGCAAAAAACGGATCCGCAAAAAATACGGTCGACATCAGTGTGCATTCTGTATTTTGCGGAACGGAACAGCTGGCCCCTAATAGAACAGGACTATCCTTGTCCATAATGCGGACAATAATAGGACATGTTCTAGGTTTTTGCGGAACAGAAATACGGACATACGGAAACAGAATGCACACGGAGTACCTTCCATTTTTTTTGCGGACCCATTGAAATGAATTGTTCTGTATACGGTCCGCAAAACAAGCGGAATAGACACAAAATGAAAATACGTTTGTGTGCATGAGACCCCTGAGGCTACTTTCACACCCACGTTTTTGCCGGATCCATCATGGATCAGCAAAAAAGTTTCCGTCATGATAATACATGAACGGATCCGGTTGAATCATCTCTAAAATAGCCATGACGGATCCGGAACTAAAACCACTGTAAGTCAATGGCGCCGCATCCGTTTTCTTTTGTGTCCGAGAAAAAACGGATCCGTCTCCATTGACTTATATTGTGTTTCATGGCGGATCTGTCGCAATCAGTATCCCTTGACTCACACAAAACGCTGCTTGCAGCGTTTTTGCGTCCGGCGTGGGAATGCAGCCAAACGGAACAGAACGCATTCTGGTGCACTCCGTTCTGTCTCTATTGACAATGAATGAGGACAAAAATGAAGCGTTTTCCTCCAGTATCGAGATCCCTCTGCCAGATCTCAAAACCGGATAGCAAAAACGCAGATGTAAATGTAGCCTAAGGCCTCATGCATACGACCGTTCCGTTTTTTGAGGTCCGCAAACCGCGGATCAGCAAACAACAGAAGCCGCCCGTGTGCCTTCTGCAATTTGCGGAACGGAAGGCCCATTGTAGACATGCCAATTCTTGTCCGCAAAACGGACAAGACTAGGACATGTTATATTTTTTTTGCGAGGCTACGGAACGGAGCAACGGATGCGGACAGCACACGGAGTGCTGCTGTCCGCATCTTTTGCGGCCCCATTTAAGTGAATTGGTCCGCATCCGACCAGCAAAAACTGCGGCTCAGATGCGGACCAGAACTATGGTCGTGTGCATGAGGCCTAAGAGTAATTGAAGCCTCATAAAAAAATGTGAAAAACTTTATCACCACCTTATTATCAGTAGGATGTACTGGGATGCCCAATATCCTGCCTCGTACCCCTCCTGGGCCCTAATCATCAGCTACTATACATGTGAACAGGATCCCTATTCAGAACAGGCCTGACGTGTGGAACAGGATTCTTAGTGAAACGGCCAGTCTGCGCGGAGATTCAGCTCTTCACCTTAAGCATTTGCTCGTTATCCGCAGCAAACAGGGAAACCGAGCCAAACACCAGCTTGAACAGCTTGAGGTACAAGTTAGACAGCTCCACGTTGGATCCCATCTCCGGAAGCCTTTCCAGTAAATACTCCACCAGGATGGTCGCGAAGAGAGCCGACGTGGTGGGGTTCGCCAAGAAGGAATTGGCAACAATCTGAGAAAACAAGACGGTTTGTTTGAAATGCAACAATCCTGAAAAAAGACAAGTTTCCCCGGGGGTCCTAAGATTACCACAGAGACCGTCCATAATGTAGAAATGGTAAAGACTGAAAGAAACCATGCCGTGCACAGCAGCTCAACCTTTTGAAGGGCTGCCAATCAGTGACGGTCAGTTCGCAGTGTTCGCCAGTGAACCCATGCGGGCTGCCATCTTTAGCAAGGTAGACTCACCCGTCCGGCGATGCACAGGTAAGCCCTTACCTGTGCCGGGAGCCAGTCTAAAATGAAATGCAGTCACCGGGAGCAGGCAGTTCTGAGAACAGCCCGATGAAGGCCCCCGGCGGCTGTTCTCGGAACTGCCTGCTCCCGGTGACGGCATTTGATTTCAGACCGGCTCCCAGCACAGGCAAGGGCTTACCTGTGCATCGCCGGATGGGTGAGTCTACCTTGCTAAAGATGGCAGCCCACATGTGTACACTGGCGAACACTGCGAACTGACCGTCACTGCTGCCAATCATTTTACAGCAAGCACTATAGGGAGCCAGTCAGAAGCCCGAACCACACTGCAAAAACAGGCCTTCAGGTTTTCTGCTGCACAGGTTCCCCTGGTGCCCATGCAGCGTAGGCTGGCGAAAGACACCCAAAGAAAGTCACTTAGTTGAACTGTCCCAGCGATGTTGCTCAAGTCTGTACTGAACAGCCCAGGTGTGCGTCAAGTGCTGGAACGGTTCACTACAGAGTGCACCAGAGAGTCCTGAAATTCACGAGCTCCAGACTCCTCCTGTCACCAACACATAGCAAAACCGGATAGCAAAAACCGCCGGTGCAGAAGTGGAGATCCGGGGGCTCTCAGGTGTGTGATGTATTATTGAATGGACTCCAATACTAGGTTCGCAGTGGAGCTGCTAAATACAGATTTTTGCAAAATGGTTCAATTTCACCAGACAGGAGGCCATAAAACTAGTGACCGATTTCCTTGATGGGGTTGTGCAAGAATAGGGTGAGTGTCTAGCAAACCTCCCTCCCCCCCCCAACTTGGAAGCTTACTTACCTGCGATGCTCTGCTGGCCTCCCTCACTGTAAACATCCGGCTGGACATCGCTGCAGGCCGGCTCCCCTTAAGTCATGACAAATGGTCACATGACACAACGAGATTCAGTCTCCGCCCGCGACCAGCGATAGGCTACAGCCATGTCAAGCCAGATGCTTGCAGTGAGAGAGCCCAGCGGAGCATCGCAGGCCAGGATTAGAAGCAGGTAAAGTAAGCTTCCCTTTACAGGTTCCCGTTCCCAATTCTTGCACAACCCCTTTAAATAAAAATAAAAAATAAAATAAAATAAAAAAGCACTCGAGTGACAGGCACAGGCCACGCTCCCTCCTGCTAAGCCATAAGCGATAAGAGCAGTGTAAATCCCTTCTGCAAAGTGGGAGCCGGTCAGTAGTCCACGCTGCCTGAGGTTAGGTCAGCGGGATCTCTCTTCACAGACAAAGGTAAATCTGCTTGATTAAAAAAAATGGCAATTTTATTTTTTAAGTGGTTGTCTGGGCTTGTAATATTGATCACCTATCCTCAGGATCGGCGGGGGTCTGACACCCGGCACCTCCGCCGAGCAGCTGTATGAGGTGACTGAGCGTGCCGTCTCCCGCCTCTCTTCTTGCTCACCGGTGCCGTCTATGGAAAGGCAGCAGCGAACAGGAAGGGAGACAGCTGATCGGCAAGGGGGGGGGGGGGACAGACTGGTGCCGGACCCCCGAAAATCGGAAATTTATGATCTATCCTGAGGATAGGTCATCAATATTAAAAGCCTGGAAAACACCTTTAAGATACCAGTCTTTGCGCCTAACCTCTAAAACACAACACTGAAAGCATTCAGACTGTCCACGCACCTGCAGGGCATAGTTTTTGGAGATCCGTTCCACCATATAAGGGACAGTAGTCTGAAAAATCTCCTTAAATGTCAGAGGATTCATCATGGTGAAAACGCCAGCAAAATGCTCCAAAACCTCCTTCTCCTCTTTCATCCGCACCGTCTGACAGTTGGCGACGCGTATGTAAGTCTGCCCGTTCCCCGCTATCTGGACCTGGAAGGGAAATACATATATTCATAAAGCGCAGAGCGTCCCCCCCCGAGCACAGAATGGAGATTAACACGTCTGGCATTTAAACCACGTATTGGAGTCTCAGATGTGATTGTTGTGTCGGTGGCAAACTACCAGAAGTGAGGACATTACTAATGAGAGAAGCAGCGCTAAAACAACAGGCAGGGGATAAAATGATCCTTTCTGTAATACATAGGCTAAAACAGTTTATACCGCTGAAGAAGGTGGAGGACGTGCCAGTAGTCCTAGCTTCTGCGTATGAGGTACGCAGCAACAGGGATCAAGGCACACACTCCCATCTGTACTCCACAAGAAAACTGCAGCCACCGTCAATAGTCTTCTGAAGACAAGCCACTGAGAGGTCATCCATGTCATTCATGGACAGGACTCGTCTTCTAGGAGGAGACGCTCACACAAAGCAACTCCATGTTTTGGCTTACAGATCGGGGGGTCACAAGGAGAGGACCATCCTCTACGACGTCTAGGGTTATTTCCAAGACACAACCCCTTTTAAAGGAATTGCATATCCAGAGGATACGTCATAAATGTCTGATAAGTGCGAGTCCCACGTCTGGACCTGCACCTAACTTGAAAATGATGCCTGCCGAGATCCCATTACTCCTGGATGTTGCGGCCAGAACTTAACCCTTTCCTTAAAGAGGAATTGTCACCACTCCTGACCTGTCTGGTTTAGTAACTACTTGCATTCCCCATGTAATAACAATTCTGGAGCATCTGTTCTTATGTCTCTATGTTGTGCCATTCCTTTATTATTTCTACTAGAAGTTCTGAATGAATTGCTAGCAGTCTGCAGTAAGGGTACAGAGGGGCGGTAACCAGTTGGGGGGGTGCACCTGCACAGACTCGCTCTATCCAATCAGTGCTGCCATAGTCAGTCTGTGCAGAAACCTCCCCTCGGTACCCTTACTGCAGACTGCTAGTAATTCATTCATAACTTCTAGCAGGAATAATAAAGGAATGGCACAACATAGAGGCATAAGAATAGATGCTCCAGAACGGTTATTACATGGGGAACAGCTATTAAAACATGCACGTCAGGAGCGGTGAAAGGTCCTCTAACTCTCATGCAATTAAATAGAAGTTCCAGAAAAAGAATGAGCCATGACGTTTCCCTGGAACCAGCAGAGATCAGGGGTTTATAGTTACACATATATGGCCTTACAGTTACCTGGTAAATGTCCAGCGCTTGCATCGCATACTTCACAAGCTTGATATAAATCTGTGTCTCTTTAGGTTGGAGCTGCTTATTAGGGACAAACTGCGCTTCTGGAAAGTCAAGAGAAGAAACGTCAGGAAAAGGAGAGCTTTGACCAGATGAGAAATGGCTGTGTGAGGAGCTTACCTCCTGGTGCTTTGCATGAAGTGATTCCCCAGGTAATGGTCTTCACCCCGCACACCAAGGTCTTCACCAGGCTCCGGCAGTCCGTCACTTGGAAGGTCTGCTTGTCTTCTTTGTCTTTCTCACCTTGCTTATCAAACACTAGAAGAGGGACCTGGGTCAGGGGAGTAGAAGGAGCGGCGGGTAAGGCATTGGCAGGAGTGGCCACTGGAACGCTGGCAAGGATGGTATCGGCAGCGCACAGCTCAGACTGGGGCTTGCACTTCTTGAAAATGGCAGATAGCTGGTAGCGGGCAATAGTGTGGAACTTCAGAACGAATACCTGATGGAGAAATGCAAGGTCAAGAGTTAAAATGGTGGCACTTCCGGGAGGAGCAAAGATGACTCCATAGCAGGTTCAGAGCCATATTAAAAGGGCTTTCCCCTGACACGGTGAGGTCACAACAGTCGCCCTATAGGCAACATATTACTACACAAAATGGTAAAGGTTAAACGCTTGGGACTCTTTAAAGCGATTGTCCAGGGTTAAAGGGATATTCTACAAAAAAAAAAAAGATTACTCATGGGTAGTGTTCAGCGAACTTGTGTTTTAAGTTCGGCGTCTAAAGTTCAGGTTATCGAAGAATCGCGTTATGGATTCCGCTACCACGGACCATAACGGAATTTAGAATCTATAACTCGATTCTTCAATAACCCGACGCCGAACTTAAAACACAAGTTCGCTCAACACTACTCATGGTCCCTCTAAGGCCTGGTTCACACGATTGTTTTTTTTTTGCGAGTGTACGGGCCTTTTTTTGTGTTCCGTGTACGGAACCATTCATTTCAATGGTTCCGCATTAAAAACGGAATGTGTTCCGTAAGCATTCCGTTTCCGTATTTCCGTTCCGTTGAAAGATAGAACATGTCCTCTTATTGCCCGCAATTAGCAAATCACGTTCCGTGGCTCCATTCAAGTCAATGGGTCCACAAAAAAAACTGAACACATACGGAAATGCATCCGTATCCGTTCCGTTTTTGCTGAACCATCTATTGAAAAGGTTATGCCCAGCCCAATTTTTTCTATGTAATTACTGTATACAGTATACGAAAAAACGGAGAGGAAACGAAAACACAACGGAACTCAAAAACGGAACAACGGAAAAAATGGACCGCAAAAAACTATAAAAGCCATACGTTCGTGTGAACTAGGCCTAAGGTCCAATAAAGTTATCTGAGGTGTGTCCTGCAATGAGCCATGCCCCTCTGTGATGGTACCGTGACCAGGACAGGTTTATATCCACTGAACGTAATTCATGGAGGTTCTTACTGAATGACAGAGAAAGCAGAGGTCTGGAAAACCGCAAGGAATTGATAAGGTATATTGGAAAACAAAGAATAACGGCGGACTTTGCAGAAACCAGAACGCTCCTTTAAATTGCAGACAGTTTTCGAAGCGTTTCCTCAACCACAGACCATCCCAGTATTCCTTACCTCCAGCATTCGCATCAGAATATCTCGCCCATTGCCGTTTTCCTGTTCGCTTTTGGAGCGGATGCAATCCACCAGGTTGAGCAGCAGCTTGCAGGACATGGTCTGGATGCTGCTGGGTATTGACTCGTCGTCAATGTTTTTGGCGAAGAGCTGCACGGCGAGGGATAGGTCATTGAGTGGAAGATGCTGCCGGACGTGGTGCACGAGATCTGCCAATGTGCTGTACGCCAGAGGCCTGCAGATTACACAAGGAGTCAATTCTACAACCTTGCAAAACGGGGAATATCAAGTGAAACGCTGATACAGATCCACGGTATTAGAAGAGCCTGACAGATGCTGGATTATCAGATGTCCCATTAGGAGAACTTGAGAGGTTTCCTTGCTGGTAACAAGTGGCAGGTTACAAGCACGTCCGAATTTTCATACATCAGAGAAAGGCCCTGTTCAAATTACAATTTTGATCTAACCTCAAAGGGGTTGTCAACGCCTTTAAAACGGACGGCCTATTACACCCGATTAGTGAGAATCCGACAACCTGCGCACCCCACAGATCAAATGCTCGGAGGCAGGCACTGGAAAAACACAGCTCCGTCCATTGTGTAGTATACAGGTTACCGGAGAGGTGCTTCCATTCACTTCAATGGGAGCCACGCTGCAATAACCAGCTCAATCTAGTACACTACGGCAGGAGCTGATGCCAGAGCCACTGACAAACAAATATTGATGAGCTTCAATATAAAAAGAAGTGGACAACCCCTTTAAGCAGATGCGCCAGAAGGAGCTCCCACTGTACACACTAAGAGTGTCCATAGGGCTCCATTAAAGGGGCTCTCCGGGCTTTAAATACTGATGACCTATCCTCAGGATAGGCCATCAATATCAGATCAGCGGTGTCCAACACCCGGCACCTCCACCGATCAGCTGTATGAGGAGACGGCACATGCGCTGTGTCTCCCTTCTCCCTCTTCCTGTTCTGCGCTGTATGTCTATGGCAAAGCAGCAGCAAACAGGAAGAGAGACAGGAGACGGCACGTTCGCACTGCGCGCACCGTCTCCTCATACAGCTGATCGGCGGGGGTGCCGGGTGTCGGACCCATGGCAATCTGATATTGATGACCTATGCTGAGGATAGGTCATCGATATTTAAAGCCCGGAGAGCCCTTTTAAACAATGGAGGCAAAAAGAATCCAACACGTCAGTATAACCTTCAAAAAAAAAAGTGTATAAACGGATAGAAGACGAAAAGTCAAAGATTTCTATTTCTGGGTGATTTTATGAATAAACGTTTGCTGACTCCTACCGGAGTGTCTCCCGGGCTGTGTACCCAGAGCCGATGAGGACAGACTCGTCAAACAACTTATCCATGCAGGGGATGAACTCTGAAAGGTAAAAAATGACAACGTATCACCGGGTAATCTGTGGCTGGAGTCGGAGCCTAGGCAACGTCATTAAATCCAATGGAAGCCAAACTGTCGTATGAATTTAGTGGCCAGATACAGATATACCGTCACAGCAGTGCGTCCATATATACTCCGAAGAGAAAGCTTTCTTTTATGAATAAAGCTGACAAAAATGCGTGAGCCAAAAACCCATGAAACAAGTACTTACGGCTTCTCAAGTCCGTGCTGAGGATGTGCTTGGCAGCTATCAGCAGTTCCTTCCGAAGATGGGCGGTTTCAGGCGGGCAGTTGGTCAAGAGCTGTAGCATGCCCTTCACCATTTGCTGGGAGTGCTTTGCTACGGTATCCTACACAGCAAAAGTGAAAAGGTAACATAAAAGTACAAAGAGCATATTAGAGATCCAGACAAAACAGAGGTCCTGTAATGAAGCGACCTACCTGATAGATTCGGATGATATAAGCCAGAAAGGACAACGTCTTGATCTGAGCGGCGATGAAGTCGGCATAAAGCTCTTTATTGTATAACTTGTGCTGCCTGAAAAAGAGGACGCAAAGTGGAATGACAGAGATATACAATTACCATTCAGATTCGCAGGACCGCTAGATTAAGGGGGATGTTTCATTCGAGACATTGGTGGCATATTGCTAGGATAGGCCATCAAAGTCAGATAGGTGCGGGTACCACTTCTGAGGCCCGCACCCATCTCTAAAAAGTGCCACTGAAAATGAATGAGACCACACCAGCGCGCCCTCCATTAATTACTAGGACTGTTCCGAAATAGCCGAGCAAGCGCGCTTGGCTATTTTTGGCAGTCCCGTAGAAATGAATGGATGGCGGACGCTCATGCGCAGATACTCTCTCCTCACTTAGGGGTCCCGCGCTGGAGATGGGAGCGGGTCCCAGAGGAGGAACCCGCACCCATCTGACAATGGTGGCATATGCGAGAGATATGCAACCAATGTATTGATGAGACAACCCATGAACGCTCTCTTTTGGTACTTTAAAAAAAAGAGTTGTCTAGTTTTTAAACCTTTAGGTGACCAGTGAAGAGAACCATACTTACGTGGTCCACCATGGCACTACAGTCCCTCTGCTTGTATACTTCCAGAATGGATGGGGATCACATGCCCCGCTGCAGCCACGGGTGACATGTCCCAAGAGGCACATCACTGGGTCATATGCCTGTGTGGACATGTCACTGCTGAAGCCAGTCATTGGCTTCATTGGAACACGTCACCCCCATCCACTCCGGAAGCTGATAAACAAGGAGGTGGAACCAGGTAAGTATGTCTCCTTCCACAGGTCCATCAGGGGGAAGCCCAAAAGGGTTTGAAAACCTCTTAAAGGGGTACAGCCACACAAAGAGAACATGGAGCGGGTTTTCTGTCAGGCAGCATATTACAGTAGCTCTAAATCAGGCATCCTCAAACTGCGGCCCTCCAGCTGTTGCAAAACTACAACTCCCAGCATGCCCGAACAGCCTACAGCTATCAGCCTACAGCAGGGCATGGTGGGAGTTGTAGTTTTACAACAGCTGGAGGGCCGCAGTTTGAGGATGCCTGCTCTAAATCTACACGCTGACCAATGGGGGCGGATTTATGCTTTGCGATGCATAGGGTAAAATCTGCTGGAAAATTGGCAAAATTTGCATGTGACGCATACAGATTCTGCTATGGAAAATCTGTCCCTCGTGGCCGTAACCCTAAAGTCAAAATTCAGACCCCCAACCGACCCGATATGGATTCCTCAACATGGCCGCTTGCACGAAAACGGTCACATACCTGGCATTGGCAGAAACCTGTGTGACGATTGTACTCATGATCAGTGGTACAAATTCCGACACCATGTTGTGAATGTTCAATTTGTAGAGCTGTCGGGGGGAAAAAGCAGAGCAAAGCAGACTGTCATTCAAGGCAAATTCCAAATCTGACCCTATGTAAAGGAGTTCTCCTGGATTTTCATATAGAAAGCCTATCCTCAGGACTCAGCTGTCTGAGGAAGCCGCGGCTACGGTCTAGTACAGCGATCAGCAACTACCACTCCCAGAATGCTCCATTCACGTCTATGGGAGTTACAAGAGCAGCCGAGCTGGTGTGTATGCTGGGAATTGTAGTTCCACAGAAGCCGGAGTGCCAATGATTGCTGATCCCTGGCCTAGTAGCTCTTCTTTACAGTACAGTGCGGTACTACATATTCGGTACTGCCCTCTGTTTGTACCAGGACGCGCTGCTCCTGTGGATGTCATATGAGGGCGGCTCCTTTTTCTGGCAAACTATGTGCTATACAGGACCCCAAAGAAGCTTCTATCCTCATCATAGAATGCAATTTACAACTCCCAGCATCTGTTCCTGGCTGTTATGTGTAAGGCCTGGCTGGATCTGTCTCAGTTAGGCTACTTTCACACTAGCGTTATTCTTTTCCGGCATCGAGTTCCGTCCTAGGGGCTCAATACCGGAAAAGAACTGATCAGTTTTATCCCCATGCATTCTGAATGGAGAGCAATCCGTTCAGGATGTCTTCAGTTCAGTCATTTTGATGCGGTTTTATCTCCGTCCAAAATTCCGAAACACTTGCCGGATCTGGCCTTTTTTCCCATTGAAATGCATTAATGCTGGACCCAGCCCCTCCAAAACGGATCCGGCATTGCGGTCTGCGCATGCTCAGACCGCAAAAAATTAGGAAAAAAAAAAAAAATTAATGCTGGATCCGTTTTTCCAGATGACACCGGAGAGATGGATCCGGCATTTCAATGCATTTGTCATATGGATCAGGATCCTGATCCGTCAGACAAATGCCATCAGTTTGCATGCCTTTTGACGGATCCGGCGGGCAGTTACGGCGACGGAACTGCCTGCCGGAATCCTCTGCCGCAAGTGTGAAAGTACCCTTATCTGCTTATTTTTCTTCATTTTTAATTTTCTCTCATCTTGGGTGACATTTTAGGGCTTTGGTCCCAATAACCAGTTTTCCGTACAGTTATTGACTCAAGTTACAATGGTTTTAACATACAGTGGTCGCCCCAGAACCAAATCATCTTGTCCGAGGGACCCCTGTATAGAAAAGATCCAGAATAACTTGCATTTTATTCATTTAGATTCCTGCTCTTTCTGGGCTATGGAGTCGAGGAGGTGTTCCCTTGTACAACTGTACACACAGACGGCTGAGCAGGGATTTAAATGAATGAAATACGGGTCAGACTGAATTTTATCGCACAAAACTAGACCTCAATCTGCTCCGCTCCTCCTGCGCCCTGTCCTGCTGCCTGCAGATTGCACTGGATTTTTATGGTGACAGGTTCCTTCTAATAGAGAACCACAGGGAAGAATTTGAGATGAATTCCAATGTTTCAGCATGCGTCCCCCTTTAAATCTGTTCACACAATCACATTTCCAGACGATCGGTATTTCCGCGCCTGCTCATGGTCCTTGGAGAAGGAGTCTTACCTGGTACATTAGAACAACTATTATTGGGAGCTCCGCCAGCACCTTAAGGGAGAGGGAACCCTTCGGGATGATGGTATGCTGCAAGAAGAAAATACACAGCCATGAATTGAACCACCGATGAGTTATCGTGTACATAAAATGGCGGAGGGGAGCGGAATTGTGTTAGGCTACTTTCACACTCGCGTTTTATCTTTCCGCTTGTGAGATCCGTTCAGGGCTCTCACAAGCGGTCCAAAACGGATCAGTTATTGCCCTAATGCAGTGTTTCCCAACCAGTGTGCCTCCAGCTGTTGCAAAACTACAACTCCCAGCATGCCCGGACAGCCTTTTTGCTGTGCGGGCAAACTGGGAGTTGTAGTTTTGCAACAGCTGGAGGCACACTGGTTGGGAAACACTGCCCTAATGCATTCTGAATGGAGAAGGATCCGCTCAGAATGCATCAGTTTGCCTCCGTTCCGTCTTGATTCCGCTATGGAGCCGGACACCAAAACGCCGCCTGCAGAGTTATGCTGTCCGCTTGACGAAACTGAGCCAAACGGATCCGTCCTGGCACACAATGTAGGTCAATGGGGACGGATCCGTTTTCTCTGACACAATCTGGCACAATAGAAAACTGACCCGTCCCCCATTGACTTTCAATGGAGTTCATGGCGGATCTGTCTTGGCTATGTTACAGATAATACAAACGGATCAGTTCATTATAGTAACGGATCCGTTTTTTCAGATCCATGACGGATCTGCCCAAAACGCGAGTGTGAAAGTAGCCTTAGAAAGATGCCATATACGGATCATGCTCCTCACGTTTACTGCCTAGATGATCAACGGTACGGTTGGATCCATTCCACTTTCACACAACTTGCTTCCCCTTTACAATCATCTGAACATCATGAAGGAGGGGACACGGAGGGCTGCCCTGCTTACCGTCCGAGTCTCACTGTCTTCTCGCTCCGGATTTACTTTGACCACGATGGTGGAAATCATGCCAACCATTTCCGGAGAAGGAACAGAGTTTTCTGGGATCACAGGAGGATTCTCAAAGTAGCGATTCTAGGATTGAAGACATAGGGAGGCAAATTTAGAACCTACTACCAGATCAAGACACCTTAGGGGCTCATGCACACGACCTGGATCGGACTTGGAAACACGATCAGTGTGTCATCCGCATCTCCCGAACTGACCACAGCCCCCCTGACCCAAACTGACCGCGTTATAGTCATTTATAGTACAGTCAGTTCATATCTGATTTCGGGGCAATTGTACTGCGCTCACATGATGATCAGACAGAGACCGATGCAGTAAGGCCGGCTCAGGGTCGCCACAGTTGGCAAAGAACATGCGGTTGGTACACGGGCCGTGTTTCCCAGGCCGATCGCGGTCATGTGCATGAGCCCTAAGACACAAGTCTATACTGAAAATGACAACATGGAGTGAAAGGTCACTTGAATACTTATGACTATAAAACACCTACTGCAAAAAAAAAAGGGGAAAAAATTAAAGATATGTCTCCTTCTGTTAGTGCCCCTTAATGGCATAAAAGACAAGTAAAGGAACATAACACTTACCACAACTTTAGAAAGATCTTTATAAATCTGTCTTACGAAGTCAAGGAAATGATGAATCTAAAACCAGTGAAAGGAAAAAGAATCAGCCATATGTCCAGGACTCAAGTACTGAGGATAGGTCAACGATATCTGGTCTGTGGGTGTCTGACATCTGGCACTCAGTGGAATCAACTGTTGGAAGGGGCTGCAACACTCAGAGGAGAGCTGCAGCCTTTTTATAATTTAGCAAGCACAGCGCCGTACATTGTATAGTGGCAGCGTGTGGTACTGCAGCTCAATCCAATTCATTTGAACGAGACTGAGCTGCGGAAAGGCCAGGTGACTGATGGACGTGACGTCTCTCTCTCGGCCCCATCCAACAGGGGTGCTGGGAGTCTGAGCCCCACAAATAAGATATTGATGACCTATACAGAGTCCCCGAAAACCACTTTAATGTAACTGAATGAACGCACCGAGGGCAATAAAATCAATTGCTGGCCACTTGGGTTTCTCCAGCAAAATAGAAACTTCAAGTCCCAGCAAGCTTCGGAGTTCTAATTTCACAACTGCCAAAGACTGAGCAATTGACGTTCTCATACCCCCAAAAAAACAAACAAAAAAAAACACACAACGTACCTCTTGAGTGATTGGCGGTCGGAATTGCTTGTGCAGCTCAATGATGATTCTCAAACAGATGAGGACATTCTCCTCGTTCTCGGTCTAGAAGCAGACAGAGATCACTTAGCATTGCATTGAGTAGCAGACTGGACACAGACATCACATGAAGAGGTCAACGCATCCACTCTACCTCCAGGAAGCGGAACATGACAGACAGGATATTTTTGGTGTGGGGTCGCAGGTGCTCATTGGTAGGGATCCGGTGGATGATTTCTAGGACAAGTTTCCGCAGTTGCTGCAAGAAAGACATTACAAAGGGATATAAAAGTGTCATCGCATTGCCTTAACCCATACAGGGTCATTAGCGTAAAGGAAAAAGAGGAATCACTTCTGAGCAAAAAACCTCTTTGTTAAGCATCAGCAGAGATACAGTACTGTGCAAAAGTTTTAGGCAGGTGGGTAAAATGCTGCAAAGGGAAAATGCGGGACCCCCGCCGAACAGCTGTTTGAGAAGGAAGCAGCGCCGCGGCCTTCTCACTGTTTACCGCCGGCCCACTGACGTCACGACTAGTATCAACTAGCGTGGGCGGGGCTAAGCTCCATTCAAGTGAACGGAGCTTAGCCCTGCCCACGCTAGTTGATACTAGCCGTGACGTCAGTGGGCCGGCGGGTAAACAGTGAGAAGGCCGCGGCGCTGCTGCCTTCTCAAACAGCTGATCGGCGGGGTCCCGGGTGTCGGACCCCTGCCGATCAGAAGCTGATGATCTATCCAGAGGATGAAAGTGCAGAACCCCTTTAAATTTATTTGTAGCAGGACAACGACCCCAAACATACAGGCAATATCTTTAAGACCTATCTTCAGCGTAAAGAACAAGGAGTCCCAGGAGTGATGATATGGCCGCCATAGATCTCTGATCTAATCATCATCGAGACTGCCGGGGATGACATGAAGAGACCGAAGGATCTGAGCAAGCCTACATCCACAGAAGAACTGTGGTTCGTTCTCCATATGTCTGGAGCAGCCTCTCTGCCAAGTTCCTTTAAAAAACCTTTATGCAAGTGGACCTAGAAGAACTGAGGCTGAAGGCAAAGGGTGGTCACACCAAATACTGATTGGATTTCGATTTCGCTTCTCATTTTGTTAATAGCTAAAAATGGAATCTTCTATTTTCCAAAGCATTCTTACTTTTAGCATTTTCCCCCAAAACTTTTGCACAGTACTGTATGTTTGGCTTTGCAATATAATTCCCAATCGACAAGTGACTACTATGGGCCTGCATACTATTTCATGCCTCCAACATTTCCATTTCTGGCCACTAAGGGGTGGAAGATGGCTGCTGGGTCTCCATGCTTGGATTATGGGTTGTCAGCCAAGTCATTTCTCAATTCCCTCAACCAATAGTCTAAATCGGGGGTAGGCAACCTCAGGCACTCCAGGTGTTGTGAAGCTACATCTCCCCTCGTGCACAGTAGTGAAAGGAGCATGCTGGGAATTGTAGTTTCACAACAGCTGGAGTGCCGAAGGTCTAAATCAGGAGAGTAACTGCAATCAGATCTTATCAGTTTTACTCTCAGCGCCCGATGTGAGGGATACACACAAAACGCACGCACACATACACACACAATCACCCAGCGCATCCGTACAGTCACATCTTGGGGGCTCAAGCCTGATAATTTCATCATTCCAGGAGTCAGATCTTATCAGTTTTACTCTCAGTACCCGATGTGAGCTTATTCCCATGCACACACACATACATGCACATACACACACACACACACACACACATCACATCATATGGGCTCAAGACCGATATTCTCATCATTTTGCAATTCTTTTATGAAACATGCCAGATCCTCATGAAATACAATATCTCATGTCCCTCAAAACCTGAAGTTCTAGCATTTGTTTGGCCGTGGACAGGAGATGGTTCCCTCTTGCAGCAGTATTGCCCTGGTAATACCAATACCTGGGCTGGCTTCTCTTGAAGGAACTGAACTTCCCCATCTTGCAGGAAAGCAAGGAATCGTGGGATGATGTGCTCCAGGAATGTGGAATATTGGGCGGAGGTGGTGACATTCTATGAGGAGCAAAAAATAAATAAAAAATTAACAATTATCCATCCATTGCACGTTGCATGACTGCTACCAAGAAAGTAGGACACTAACAGCACCCACAAATCCTCTCCGCGGAAGGGACCGTAAAGGGCTCAAATGTCAGGTAGGCCAAACAAGCTCAAATTTAGGCTGCGTTCGCTCGACCGTGTCCGATGTGTGGACCTCAGATCTGCAAAACATGGACACTGGCCGTGTGCACCCTGCATCGCGGACCCACTGACTTCAATAGGTTCGCAATCCACATGTTGCAGCCAAAGGAAGGACATGTCCTATCTTTTGTGGCGCGGCCACAAAGACCTGGAAGCACACGGAAGAGGGGTGATGTCCGTGTATTGAGGACCTGCCATTTGCGGTCCGCAAAACGGACACAGTCGCGTAAATGCACCCTTAAAAGCATCAAGTGATTTGGGAGTCTGGAACACCTACCTCAAAGTTCTCGCTGACTTCCTGCATCATTTTCAATTTGGTTTCATCGGCTGAAACATCCAAAGAGGAAAAAAGTTAAAATGACTTAAAGGGGTATTCCGGTAGTGACAAGTTATCCGCCATCATGTGGATAAGGAGATAACCATTAGAACGGTTGGGGTCCAAACTAATTACAAGAATGGGGACCCCATACCCCTCGTAACCCCCCCCCCCCAAATGAACGGAGAGGAGGTCCCACATGCGCACTGACGCTCCACGGATCTCTACGGGAGTTCCGGAAACGGCCGAGTGCTGTACTTTGCTTCCATTCAGCAGTCCCATAAAGAAGAGTGGGGCGTCAATGCGGATGCTCAACCACCTCTCCATCCACAAGACGCACAACCCCATTCTCATGATCTGTGGTGGTCCCAACTATCAGACCCCCACTGATCAAACTGTTCTTTGGATAGTAGACACGTTAGCATCTTGGCACACCCCTTTAAGATAGTTTCCTCAAATTTGAGGAGACAACATTGCTACTTCCAGGAGAAGTAGTGTCGAGAACAAGGATTTGCTGTGCGTCACCAATGCCAAAAAAAACGGCTGAAATAGCCCCCTGCTGGGGCCCTCTCCCCTACACCACAAGGGGGGCAATTAAAGGGGTGGTCTCATCTTAGGATGGGATATGTCACCAAAGTCAGATAGGTGTGGGTCCTACATCTACGGTATCTCCCGAACGGGCCCTCGAAAGTGAAGGAGAGCACAATGCACACGTGCTCTCCTTTCATTTCTATGGGCGCCCCGAAAAGAGCTGAGCGAGCGCGCTTGGCTATTTTCGTAAGTCCCATAGAAATGAATAGAGAGCGTACCGCACACTTGCAGCCGCCACTCCGTTCACTTCTATGAGACTGCCGGAGGTAGCCAGACCAGAGCCTGGCTGAATAATTGGAGGGTGGCCGTGTAGGCATGGTGTGCTCGCCTTCACTTTCGAGGGCCCATTCTGGAGATAGGTGCAGGTCCCAGAGGGAGAGAATATGCTTTTGATCCTTGCAATCTGCCACCAATGTCTGAGATGAGACGTCCCCTTTAAATCCCAAATCACTCTTGCTTTTCCAGGACACATACGTGTGTTGACATCTGTAAGTGCAGCCACAAACTGGAGGTATTTCTTCATTAAGGTGGTCTGGTCCACCACGGTGGGCACCGTCGGAGGTACGAACGCCATTTTTCTTCTTTATCTTCTTCTTGTTCTTTTCAGCAGTACAGTTGAGTCATTCCACCTGTCCAGACACAGAAGCAGTGAGGTCTCTGGGCACCCAGTACAAGTGTTGCTTTCATATTCCTCTAATCCATATGCAAGTGCACCGAGGGCGGGTCCAAACCACTTGGTGCACCCTTGCTCCCCCTGCTAGCCCCTCCCTCTCCTTCTGATTGACAGAAACAGGTTTCTGCCCCAGTTTCCTTGCCTGGTCCTGTCAATCAAGAAAGAGATGGAGGGGCTGTCAGAGGAAGCAGGAGGAGCAAGGGTGCACAGAGTGCCTTGGGCCCGCCCTCAGTGCACGTAACTGCTCTTTGAATATGGACTAAAAGGTTGCCATGCTGCAAATCTATCGAGTCGTAGAGCATTTGTAAAGCTGGCACCTGCAACATATGGAGCGGGATCAGCTACTAATGTACCATTTCACCACCAGGGGCCCTTCTGGCAGGCCTGTAGAGGGAACCATACTTACCTGATCCTGGGTTCCGGCTCCTTCACTCCCCAGTTTACTCACGTCAACATCCGGTTTGATGAGTGTCACGTGGCCGCTGAAGCCAATGACTGGCTGCAAGGGTGGCATGTCACCCATGCATCAAGTGACCCAGAGACATGATGCATGGGTAAGGCTACTTTCACACTGGCGTTTTGGCTTTCCCTTTGTAAGATCCGTTCAGGGCTCTCACAAGCGGTCCAAAACGGATCAGTTTGCATTCTAATGCATTCTGAATGGAAAAGGACCCGCTCAGAAGGCATCAGTTTGACTCCGTTCTGCTTTGGAGACGGACACCAAAACGCTGCTTGCTGAGCCAAACGTCCTGACACACAATGTAAGTCAATGGGGACGGATCCGTTTTTTAGGACACAATCTGACACAATAGAAAATGGATCCGTCCCCCAATGACTTTCAATGGTGTTCAAGACTGATCCATCTTGGCTATGTTAAAGATAATACAAACGGATCCGTTCTGAACGGATGCAGACGGTTGAATAAGGCTACTTTCACACTAGCGTTCGGGTGTCCGCTCGTGCGCACCGTTTGAAGGGGCTCACGAGCGGCCCCGAACGCATCCGTCTGGCCCCAATGCATTCTCAGTGGAGGCGGATCCACTGAGAATGCATCCGCCTGCCAGCGTTCAGCCTCCGCTCCGCTCAGTGAGCGGACACCTGAACGCTGCTTGCAGCGTTCGGGTGTCCGCCTGGCCGTGCGGAGGCGAGCGGATCCGTCCACACTTACAATGTAAGTCAATGGGGACGGATCCGCTTGAAGATGACACCATATGGCTCAATCTTCAAGCGGATCCGTTCCCATTGACTTACAATGTAAAGTCTGAACGGATCCGCTCAGACAACTTTCACACTTAGAAAATTTTCTACGTTTTAATGCAGACGCATCCGTTCTGAACGGATGCGAACGTCTGCATTATCGGAGCGGATCCGTCTGATGAAACATCAGACGGATCCGCTCCGAACGCTAGTGTGAAAGTAGCCTTACCTGAACGGATCCGTCTGTGCAGATCCATGACGGATCCGCACCAAACACGAGTGTGAAAGTAGCCTAAGGCCCCCTGCACACGATCAGGATTGCGTGCGGATTTGCGTGCGGAAAATCCGCACCGTAGGTCATGTCCATTGTATTCTATGAGAATTTGAAATTCTCAATGCACACGATGCGGATTTTTTCCGCGCGGATTTTGACCTGCGGTGCGGATTTTAAAATCCGCGACATGTCAATTAATTTTTTTTTTTCCTGACCGGATTTTCTTCATTCACTTAGTGAAATCCGCATGCGGAAAATCCGCACCGAATCCGCACGCAAATCCGCACCAATTAATGCGGATTGACCGCACAGATTTGCCTGCGAACACCTGCGGATTTAAGTGCGGATTCTCCGCACATGAATCCTGAACGTGTGCATGTACCCTAACACGTCACACAGCTGCGGTCAGTCATTGGCTGCAGCGGCCACGTGACCCGCATCAAACGACATGAGCGAAGGAACAGGAATCCAGCATCTGTGAACGGCCAACACAACCCGGCATCCAGCATCAGTTCGCTAAGAGTCCTCCAAGTAGGGTTTATGGCCATCATTTATCAAGGTGGACAACCCCTTTAAGTAAAATCTCTTACTCTGCTGGCACGAATACACTGAAGAAGATCCGCACCAAATTCTGCGACAAAAAAAATCTGCAACGCACCCACAACATGCAAATTTTATGGGGATTCCAGCGTGTATTCCATGTCGAAACCCATGCAAAATGCACACCCCAGTTTCCAACTAGAATCTGCGTTGCCATTCGCGTCACTTATTCCATGTAGATCTGTGGCGTATCAAACCGCAAATTGGCGACAGAAATCTGAGATTCCGCCTTGAGTTTCAACTACAGATTGATTATCAGATTTTATCACGTGACAATAAAGTAATGTGAACCTAGCCTTGCCAACTGCTACAACATATAACGATCAACTGCGCGCTAGGCCTCACCCATACAAAGCAATACAAGAGCAGTTGCCCATAGCAACCAACCAGAGCGCAGCTTTTATTTTCTAACCTGCTCCAGAAAAATGAGAGCCGGAATGTGATTGGCTGGCACGGGTCACACTTCCAGCTTTCAGGGTTGGTATAAAGGAGGTCAGTCAGCAAGGAAGAATCGTACATTTATTTACTGTGGCCGAGAAGTCACTGCCCTCTGTGGTTTCCATCAACCCCACCAAGTCTGAACAGGGCGTTTGGGTCAGGGGAGCTGCAGTTAGCCGAGGAGCTGCGGATGACACACGGACCACGTATCCCATACAGAGGAGGGTATATCATGCAATATAGATTATTTTCCATGGGAGACTATTTGTTTCCCTATTCCTCTCTGGTAGCGCCCCCTGCTGTTTATCTTTCGCCTCCACCTGCAGTCAGTGGCGGACTAAGGCTACCTGCACGTTGCGGATTATTGCTAAGCAAAGGATGAGATTTGCGGCAAATCTGCGGCAAATCGGCAAAAAAAAACAAAAAACAACATATGCAGAGAAATCCAGACAAACATTTTTGAGTGGAGGTTCTGTTTGCCAACCCACACACGTGTGCAGGTACTCTTAGGGATCATTCAGACGACCGTATTCGTTTTTGCGGTCTGCAAAATGCGGATACCAGCTGGGTGCATTCTGCATTTTGCGGAAAGGCCAGCCCTGTGATAGAAATGCCTGTTAGAATAGGACATGTTCTATATTTTTTTATTTTTTTTGCAGGCCAGCGGAACGGAAGTGCGGATGCGGACGGCACACAGTGTGCTGTCTGCATCTTTTGTGGCCCCATTGGAATGAATGGGTCCGCATCCGTTCCACAACGCGTACGCAAACATACAGTGGTCTGAATGAGGCCTAACATGCGCAGTAGCTTCCCTGGCTCCCCTCTCCTCAGTGCCGATGCAGGTATCTCACAGAGAAGCAGGTGAAGCGTCCAGACACCTTTCATTCAGTACAAGCCGCTGCGATTTTCTATATAATATTAAAAATCGATTGTCAACAGGTATACAGCAGAAGCACACAGCTCGTTGCAATACGCAAGCGACTGGCGGTCAATTATTCACGATCTACAGAACAGAAATGTTTTTTAGATGGAAAAAAGTCCTGCATGCAGTACTTTCCTTTCCCCCCCCCCCCCCCCCCCCCCCCATTAAAAAAAACGGATCTCAGGCGGAAATGGCTCAAACAGATGACAGCTGATGAAATAGATTCCGTTTTTTGTTTTTTACAGGATCCTTTAAAAAAAAAAAAAAAAAAAAAAGACTGATCCTAAGCAATCCTATGCATAACTTATGCAGCAGGTTCCATTTTTTTTTTGTTTGTTTTTTTCTCTTCTTCTCACAGATTAGAAGTAGGGATGAGCGAATCGACTTCAGATGAAACATCCGAAGTCGATTCGCATCAAACTTCGTTTCAAGACAGTACGGAGCGAGCGTACAGTATCAGAATGTATTGGCTCCGATGAGCCGAAGTTATTACTTCGCGAAGTCTTGCGAGCCTTCGCATAATAACTTCAGAAATTGATTTAGGCCTCATGCACACGACCGTTGTGTGTTTTGCGCGTCCACAAATTGCGGATCTGCAAAACACGGATGGCGTCAGTGTGCATTCCGCAATTTGCGGAACGGCACGGACAGCCATTAATATAACTGCCTATTCTTGCCCGCAAAACAGACAAGAATAGAACAGGCTATATTTATTTTGCGGAGCACGGAACGGAGCAACGGATGCGGACAGCACACGGAGTGCTGTCTGCATCTTTTGCGGCCCTATTGAAGTGAATGGGTCCGCATCCAAACCGCAAAAATTGCGGCTCGGATGTGGACCAAAACAACAGTCGTGTGCATGTAGCCTTATAATGTAAAAAAACACTTCCCAAACTCGGTTTGGTTTCCGAAGTCGATTCGCTCATCCCTAATTAGAAGAATGGAAAGCTAAACGGTGATGTGAACTCAGCCGAAAACGGACAAGAATAGGACATCCATGTGCTGTCCGCATTTTTTCCTGCCCCATGGAAATGAACGGGTCTGCGTCCCAACTGCAAAAAATGTGGATCGGTTGCGTGCCAAAAATACAGTCATGTGCATGGACCCTACGAGTAAGAACATGTCCCAGGGAGACCCAACCGTGGGCACCTCGACCTGCAACGCCGAAAGACTACTACAAATATAATCAATGACATCCTGCACTGTGAGGCTACTTTCACACCTGCGTTCGGTGCGGATCCGTCTCGTATCTGCACAGACGGATCCGCACTGATAATGCAATCGCTTGTATCCGTTCAGAACGGATCCCTTTGCATTATTCTTTTAAAAAAAAGTCTAAGTCAAAACCGATCCGTCTTGACTTACATTGAAAGTCAATGGGGGACGGATCCGTTTTCAATTGCACCATATCGTCAGGCGGACACCAAAACGCTGCAAGCTGCGTTTTGGTGTCCGCCTCAAAAGCAGAACGGAGACCAATCGCAGCCAAACTGAGCGGATCCTTATCCATTCAGAATGCATTGGGCTGAACTGATCCGTTTTGGGCCGCTTGTGAGAGCCCTGAAACGGATCTCACAGGCGGACCCAGAAACGCCAGTGTGAAAAAGTAGCCTTACGTGGGATCTGAGGTGGCCAACAAATGGTGGACTAACCTGCTGTCCACAGTACTGACCACCACCATACATTAAGTTAGCCACAACTGCAGCGTACCGCTATGGGCCACGTCTCTTCAAGCTGCTGCTGGCTCTCCTTCCAAAACAATGTCAGCCCATCCTCATCATCGTCACCCAGAGTGCAACGTTTCAGCCGCATGGATCTGAAAGCCCCAATCATGGATGTGACAGTCCTAGAAATTTCTGTAATGTATCCACCCTAGGCTTCCTGCACACAACCGTATCCGTTTTGCGGATACGATCCGGGCCTCATTGTAGAAATGCCTATTCTTGTCTGCAAAATGGACAATAGGACCTGTTCCATCATTTGCGGCACAGCTGCACGGATGCAGACTGAACATGGATGATATCGGTGTGCATTTTATGCTGCCCCACAGAAGTGAATAGATACGCATTTGATCCGCAAAAAAAAAAATGCAGATGGGGTGCGGACCGAAAACACAGCCATGTGCACGAGGCCTTACGGCTGCACTATGATCAGCTTGGATCACCAAAAGGTCCCATAGTCACCCAAGTACCATCCTGTAGAAACACACAAGGCGGGGGTAATGTTGGCAAATTACGGATCCCAACATTCAGCTACATTATGAAAGAGTCCTGAGGATCCATTCACGAGACCGTACTCAGGACTGGATCCCATCAGAGGAAAGTCCGCTTCCCACTGACAGGATCTGCACAAGGCATAAAACTGGTCATAAAGCCTCGGTACTTGTCCGCAGCGCGCACCTCCGCTCCTCAGATAAACCATCTCTCCAGAGTCCAGACTGATCGACACCGATCGGCTTCCGCCAAACAGCTGATGCTGAACATCTGCCACAGACATGATAACAGGCCATATTCACAGGACGGGAATCACCGCTACCCAGCAGCTAGTCACTGGTCCGAGCAGGCAAAGGGGAGAATGTATCTGCTCTGTAAGGTTCTGTTCACACAGCAGCTGACCCATCACACAAAGATCCACTGACTTACAACAGGGAGCCATCATGATGGGAAAAATAGCGCTGCCTATGGAAGAATATATGTATAATTTTTTTATGGAAATGTGAACACAGTCTTAAGGCTACTTTCACACTTGCGGCAGAGAGATCCGGTAAGCAGTTCTGTCGCCAGAACTGCCTGCCGGATCCGGAAAAACATATGCCAACTGATGGCATTAGTAAGACTGATCAGGATCCTGATCCGTCTTAAAAATGCCTGATCAGTCAAAAAAATGCATTAAAATGCCGGATCCGGCATTTATTTTTTTTACCTTTTTTTCAGTCTGCGCATGCGCACACCGGAAAGACGGATCCGGCACTCCGGTATTTTGAATGCTAAACACTAATACATTCCTATGGAAAAAAATGCCGGATGCGTCTTTCCGGTGTCACCCGGCATTTATTTTTTCACCTTTTTTTCATTCTGCGCATGCGCAGACCGGAAGGACAGGTCCAGCATTCTGAATCTCTATGGAAAAAAAGCCGGATCCGGCATTCAGGGAAGTCTTCAGTTTTTTTTCGCCGGAGATAAAACCGTAGCATGCTACGTTTTTTTCTTTTGCCTGATCGGTCAAAAAGACTGAACTGAAGACATCCTGATGCATCCTGAACGGATTACTCTCCATTCAGAATGCATGGGGATAATCCTGATCAGTTATTTTCCGGCATTGAGCCATTTTGACGGAACTCAGTGCCGGAAAAGAAAAAAACGCTAGTGTGAAAGTACCCTTAGGCCTCATGCACACAACTGTATATGTTTTGCGGTCCGCAAAACACGATTCCCAGCCGAGTGCATGCCACCATCTTTTTTTTTTTGGGGGGGGGGGGGGGGGCACAGAACAGACACACGGTGCACTGTCCGCATCTTTTGCCGCCCTATTGAAATAAACGTGTCCGCATCCGATCGTCCATTCGTGTTCAAAAGGGTTTATACATAGCGGCACAAATACAGCGCCACATCAGTGTAACGCATGCCGTTTTTCCATCATGAAATCATACTTGCCTATCAGGAACTGAATATCTACCTATACATACGGCAGGTATTAGGCTAGGGGTACACGACGACGTGTTGCGCGACATATTCTGTGATGCTAGTCTACGGTGTTGCGCTGCGACACGACAGTCGCAAAAAAGATGGATTTTTGTGCGACTGTCGTGTCGCAGTACGACACCATTCACTAGCATCACAGAATATGTCGCAGTGCAGCTGTACCCTATATATCGCACAACACACGGCGTCATGTAGCCCTAAAAACATGGCTTTTTGCACATCATACCAGCGCCACCATCAATACCAGTGCCATCCAGGTGTACACCATCCAGTGTTCTGGGGAGATCCATGGCTGCCATAAGGTACAGAGCATACAATCAGGTCTTAACCCTCATAGTAATACACAATACTCCTCCATACAGCCATAGCAGATGTGGTCAGGATTAGCACTGAGCCTGCAGCTGCATCCCTCCCTCCCAGTGTGGACAGAGGCAAGAGCTCAGGCCTCCCCCATCATATAATATCATGATAAGGACCATATAATGGTCAGATCCTGATCCCCCGCGCACCCCACCTTCAGATCTTACCCCGGCGATCACCTCGTCTCTACCGGCCCGGCATTCAGCCCCAGCACCAGCCACATCCGCCGTCTCCCGCTCAGCACACAGCCAGCATCCCGTCCCAGCAGCCCTTGCGCGTGAGCGACCAGGGTCTTCTACACATCCAGAATAAAACCTTCTGATCTAATAGTTTCTAATGACAGGCCAAATCAGGCCATGTCCGAAATCCATCATCGTCCCCGTTCTCTATAGAAGAAACTGATACGGCAAACCGATCTGTAAGGAAAGGAACTATATGGCGGGGCGGAGGGATATTGTTCAGTAAGACCATTCATTTAGAATGTCTTCTGACGTCATCGGTTTGCGACGGCAGCATGCGAATAACGTTCTGCGCTCTGATTGGCTCTGGTGGAGTCTCTGGTTAGGGATTGCTGGTAAAGCTTGGTTGCAGAAGGTACAGGTGGTGGTGCTGTAGGGCTCAGTGCTAATCAAAAACCAGTGAAAATAAAAGGATTGCAAATAGGTCTCCGTTCACATTTCATTGTTTTTATCCAGTGTTTAAAAAAAAATGTGGGCGGTAAAACATCTTTTGATTTCGATATATCTGGAGTATACATAAGGGTCACATGGCACGTGAGCGCCCTATGTGGGAGATCTGCCAGAACTGGTGCAAAGTAGAACGGGCTTAGTTGCCCATAGCAACCAATCAGATTCTACATATTTTTTTACAAAGGAGCTCTCATGAAATGGATTGAATTTCATTGGTTAATAAAAAAAATAAAAAAAATTCCCCCAAAGCTGTACGTAGCCTGTACATCCGCAGCATGTTAACTTATGTTGCCGATTTCCACCGCGGTTTTATCCATTTGTAGTGCAGCAAAATCCGTAACAAATCCACATGTGGTGGAACCTTTACACAGAATTTGTGTCTCGCGTGGACGTACCCTACTAGTCACAAAGCAGCGATCCAGCCCATCCCCTCTCTCTCACAGTCCCGTGTTCTCCCCAGAAAACACATAATGGTGTCAGCCGTAGCAGGGGGGCAGCCAGGGCACAAGCCCCGGACGTGGGGGGGGGGGGGGGGGCACACCGCCGGGCGGTTCGTTTACATGGTGAAGCGGGGAGCCATCCGCTCCCTGCTTCACCGTTCTGTTGGTCGCCTGCGCTCCTCAGCAGCCGCACATCATGGGAGGAGCGGTGAAAAGCCCAGAAGCCAGCCTCCTGCACAGCATCGTGCTGCTGGATGTGCCGGTCATCGGGGAAGTGGGTATTTCATGCCTCCCAAGTGCCCCTCTTTTGGAGTCCCTTTTTTTTTTTGACCCAAGTCCCTCACAGTATTTATGTCCTCCTTGTGCCCCCTCACAGTAGTTATGCCCACCTTTGTGCCTCTTCACAGTAGTTATGTCCTCCTTGTGCCCCCTCACAGTAGTTATGCCCACCTTTGTGCCTCTTCACAGTAGTTATGTCCTCCTTGTGCCCCCTCACAGTATTTATGCCCACCTTTGTGCCTCTTCACAGTAGTTATGTCCTCCTTGTGCCCCCTCACAGTAGTTATGCCCACCTTTGTGCCTCTTCACAGTAGTTATGTTCTCCTTGTGCCCCCTCACAGTAGTTATGCCCACCTTTGTGCCTCTTCACAGTAGTTATGTTCTCCTTGTGCCCCCTCACAGTTTTACAGCAAGACACGGAGGCTCATATTGCTATCTCCTTCTTTACTTTCCACCAATAGCAGCAAAGAAGAAATTTACATAATCATAACAATAAAGGACCCTCCCCTGATAGATCCTATAATAGGCAATGTCCTCTTCTGTATCTTCCTCTTTCTTTGCTGCTTCCACCAAGATAAGTAACATCTATTCAGTATATTTTTGTGGTATTTTTGTGGTATGATTGCTGTGATTTAAGGGTTAAGCTCTGAGCTTCTGCTTGCTCAGGCTATTGTATGTCAGACTGTTTCTCTTAATTGAGTTTTTTTCCCCATATATATATTTGTATATTTCTTTCTAGGCCTTCATATCTTAGGGATTCATTCTAGGCCCCTTTTACCTTGCTTGGGGGTTCTCCCCCCCCCCCCTTTTTCTTATTGTTACCCGATTTGTTTTTTCCTGTTTTATTTTCCGTTTGCGATTTTGTGGCTTCCGATTCCCACCCTTATTCTTTCCGTTACCTGCGGCCTGCTCCTGCGTCCGGAGGTGTTCCTCCACTCTTTTCTCTCTTCTTCTTGGTGCTCCGTTCACCATCTCTCTCCGGCACAGGCTCTGCTTATTTCCCGCGGGTCGCGAGATCTCGGCGGCCATTTTGGGAGCTCCCGCGCGCGTTCTCGCAGGATTTCGGCACTGCCTCTTCACCGGACGGTCTCGGCTCCTTCTCTGCGGCTCCTGGGGTGATTAACCCCTCGTTTTGGTTAGTTGGGGGGTTGTTAGGCTAGCACTTGCCATTATTAGTCCCCCCTTAGGTTACCTTCTGCTGTAGACCTACTTTATTATTATTATTATCTGAAAAAACTAAACATGTCATCCGACCGATCCCCATCTGGGCCTACCCCCCTCCATCTGGGGAGCCCAGAAGGTCTGAGATGAATGTGCAGGCCCTGGATTTGCAGCGCTCAGTATCTAGCGCAATAATTGAAGCCATGGGATCCATGTCATCCATGATATCCCAGACCATCTCCCAGGCTTTGTCTGCCCATGCCCCTGGCCCCTCTAGTCAGACGCCTGCTATACCTCATCCGCAGCCTGCCGTTTATGATACTCCTAATATACAGGAGAACCTGACTGGTGTGATCTCAGCCACCCTTGATAGCGTGCATAGATCACGCAAAAGAGCCTTACCGCTCCAGGCAGAAAGGGCGCGCACGTGGAAATGTGCTAGAGCACAAAATAGCGATGTGGAATCAGAATTGGATTCTGATACGGAGGCTAATGCGGAGGCGAACTGCCATTCTGAGGAGGAGATGGAATATGATATTCCAGGCACTGCTGGCCCTGTGCCTTCCACTTCTGGGTCTATGGGTCCTGCCTCCACCGCCCCTAATGCGGCATCTGCCCTGGTGGATCCCTCTGGCACCCCCTTATTCGACCCTGATGCCCTCCACCACCCTAGGTCAGCGGAGTGGCTGCCTATAGCTCATGTGAGCAATTATTTGGAGCATTGGGTGCGCCGTCCTCTGAGCAAAGAGGCGCGCAGCAAGCTCAGATCGGAGTGCCCCAGACCATTGATCCCCAACAAGGTCTGTGAAACGCCAGCAGTTGATCCCAAGATGACACAGTTCTTGGCGAAATCTGGCTGGAACCCCCGTAAGGGGTTGGACTCGGCAATAAAGAGCTGCCAGGACAAGCTCCTTGACATTTTTGGCCCCCTTGCCAAAATATTTGAGATGGCCGAATCGGCCAGAGTGGACGGCTCTCCGATAGATCTGGAGGAGCTTACTGGCTGGATACAGAGAGACATTTGTATTGCGGGCAGCACCAACTCCTCCCTGGCCATTGAACGGCGTAAAGCCATACTGTTCAAAATTGATCCAAAATTGGCTAACCTGGCACTCACTGAGGCAGGGAAGGATGCACAGGGTCTACTTTTCGGGGATTCCTTTATCAAGGACTTCAGTAGATTTGTGGGAGCATTTACGGCCCTGGACAAGGCCCAGTCCTCCATGCGTAGGGTTTTTCAGGGACGGGTCTCCACTAGGGCCGGCAGTAGTAGGGGCCGTCTGTCCGGCCGTTCCAGTTTCCAGGCCCGCAGCTCGGGCAGAGGCTCCTTCGCCCAAAGACCACCCTTCCAGGACCAGAGGAATCCTCCTCCATTCTTCCCGGCCAGAGGCGGCCAATGGCGTTCGAGGTCCGTTAGAGGGAATCCGAATTTCCGAAAATCCTTAGGTAAGTCTTTCCCCAGTGGGGACTTCTTTGGACCCTTGTGTCGGGGGCAGACTCCGTCTTTGTTCCCACGTTTGGTCCAACATTACATCAGACCCATGGGTGCTGACCACTGTGCAGGGATTCCACATAGAACTCACAGAATCGCCAAGTCTCATCCCTTCACCCCCTCCACTGCCTCTGGCGCGACCAGACAGGGAGCTTGTGGACTTAGAACTGTATTCCCTTTTTCAAAAAAGGGCAATAGAAAGGGCTCCCCCTACTCCCGGGGGTGTGCTCAGCAACATTTTTCTAGTTCAGAAAAAGGGTGGACAAATGCGTCCGGTGATAAATCTCCGTGCCCTGAACGCGGTGGTGCGCTATCGCCACTTCAAAATGGAGGGAATTCACCTCCTTCGGGACTTGCTGATTCCGGGGGACTGGATGGTGAAGCTGGACCTCAAAGATGCCTACCTGACGGTCCCAATTGCCTCTACGTCCAGGGATCTCCTGCGCTTCCTGTGGAGGGGCGAAGTGTGGCGCTTCACTTGCCTTCCGTTCGGCCTTTCTTCGGCGCCATGGTGCTTTACCAAGCTTCTGCGCCCGGTCATGGCCTGGCTACGGAGTCGGAGTGTGCGTCTAGTCATCTATCTAGACGACATCCTCATTATGCATCAATGTCAGTCGACGCTACTGCAACACATCCAGTGGACCTCGAACCTCCTTTTGGCTCTTGGTTTTCTGCTGAACCCCGAGAAATCCTGCCTCACGCCGTCTCGACGGATGGAGTTCCTGGGCTTCACAGTAGACTCTGTTGCGGAATCTCTCAGTCTTCCGTCAGAGAAATTGCGGACGATCCGCAAGGAATTGAGACATGCCCTCTCAGCTGCCTCCCTATCCCTACGCCACCTGGCTCGCATCATTGGCCTGCTGGCTTCTTCGATTCAGGCGGTGTTCCCCGCTCCTCTCCATTACCGGGCCCTACAGCGTCTGAAGATTGCCCACCTTCGTGCCGGGGCCACGTTCGCGGACGCGGTGGTTCTGGATCAAGAAGCTCGGGAGGAACTTCGTTGGTGGATATGCAATTTGGAAGCGTGGAACGGCAGAGCGATCTTCGGATTTTAACCAGAATTCACGGTGGAGTCGGACGCGAGTCTCCAAGGCTGGGGTGCCCACTGCGAGGGTATTTCTACAGGGGGTCGATGGTCGGAGGCCGAGACCCAACTTCACATCAACGCGCTGGAACTCCTGGCGGGCTCATTTGCCATCCGGAGTTTTACCAATGGCATCGCACATGCATGCATCCGATTATGCATGGACAATGTGTCGGCGGTCCGCTATGTCAATCACCTGGACGGCACCCAATCGGCTACCTTGGCTCGACTGGCGAAGGAGTTCTGGTCCTACTGTCTTTCCAGGGACATCATGATACAAGCGGAATACCTTCCGGGTCTACACAACTACCGAGCGGATCGGAGTTCCCGATGCTTCACAGACGGCAGTGACTGGAGGCTCGCACCGGAGATGTTCTCCACGATCTCGGACACCTGGGGTCCTTGCGCCATAGACCTCTTTGCGTCACGGCTCAATACTCACCTACCCAGGTTCTTCAGCTGGCGCCCGGATCCGGAGGCGGAGGCGGTGGATGCGTTTCTCCAGGACTGGTCGTCAGCTCTACATTACGCGTTTCCACCTTTTGCCATGATCCCGAGGATGCTGCTACAGACTCGTCGTCAGGATGCGGAACTGGTGGTGGTGATTCCCTTCTGGGGGACTCAAGCCTGGTACCCGATCCTCCTGGAACTCCTGGTGGATGTACCTCTCCTCCTTCCGGGTCGGACGGATCTCCTCCAGGGCCCTCTGGGTGTTCCACATCCCCTGCTGGTCGACGGCTCCCTTCAACTTCTGGCGTGCCGAATCTCAGGACTCCCGGAGAGGTCGAAGGCATTTCGGAGGCAACTAGACGCCTCCTGGACAACGCTTGGGCTCCTGGCACCCGAAAATCTTACCGGGCAGCTTGGGGTTCTTGGGTTAGCTGGTGCGTGGAACGGGACTTGGATCCCATTTCGGCGCCTGTGACCCATTTGTTACAATTCCTTACGTCTCTTTTTGAAGCAGGAAAAGCTTATCGGACCATTTGTTCAGTTCGGCGATTTCTTCTACTCATCAGGGTTTTGATGGCGTTCCGGCGGGACAACACACTTCGGTGTCGCGCCTGTTACGTGGCTCACGCTTGGCTCGGCCTCCCCGACCACGCTTCACCACTACGTGGGACGTTTCCTTGGTCCTTTCTTTCCTCTCTGCGTGGCCCGAAAACGCGGGTCTCTCCCTCCGTCAGCTGTCAGCCAAGTTGTTGACCCTCTTTTGCCTCATTTCCTGTAAGAGGGTTTCTGATGTCAGGGCTCTGGATCATGATGCTAGGTCCTTTACTCCCGAGGGCGTCACATTTAACATTACGCGACACACCAAGACCAATATTCGGTCTGTGTCTTATCCCTGTTTCCCGTCTTCTCCGGTGCTCTGTCCTGTAGCCTGCTTGCGGGAGTATGAGTTGCGCACTCGGACTCACCGCTCTGCGGACATCCCACAACTGTTCCTCTCTATTTGCCATCCTTTTGGCCCGGTGACTAGTCCCACCTTGGCGCGTTGGATGAAGTGGGTCATGTCCCTTTCGTGGGTTGATACGGCGGTCTTTACCGCTCATTCGGCCAGGGGCGCGGCTGCCACTGCCCTGGCTGTTTCGGGGGCTCGTTTGGAGGACATTTTGCGTTTGGCTGACTGGTCTAGGGCCGCGACGTTTAGAGAATTTTATTTTCGTCCGCCCCCTCATGTGTTTTCATCTATTATTGATCAGCTTTGAACTTGCAATATGAGCCTCCGTGTCTTGCTGTAAAACTAAATGATTTTTCCAATTCCATGACGTAAAGTCATAGTTTTATTAAAGACACGGAGGCGAGTATTGCCCGCCCGGGGTTTTTCCTTCCCGCCCTTTTATTGTGTGATTATTGGACTGTTTACATTGTCTTTTATTGATATTTATTACCTATATTTATATTGCTGAGTATTTATGATTCTATTTTATCGGCGACCTTACGGTGTACGACCGTTTCCAGGGTCGATCTTGTTCAGTTTCTGCCTGCTTCTTACAATGGCTATATTATTTACTCTGTTTCAGGTTGAAGTTTCCACGGTGTATGGAATTCTACATTGTTCCAGGTTTCCTGAGGCGTTGGCCAAGTTGGCTTGATTCGACAGTTTGATGGACCAGAATGGTGGTCGTTCTCGGGTCCAGTTCCAGTTTTCGGTTCCGGTTCCAGTTACGGTTATGCGGTTGGTGTCACGGATACAAAGAAAGAGGAAGATACAGAAGAGGACACTGCTTATTATAGGATCTATCAGGGGAGGGTCCTTTATTGTTATGATTATGTAAATTTCTTCTTTGCTGCTATTGGTGGAAAGTAAAGAAAGTAAAGAAGGAGATAGCAATACTCGCCTCCGTGTCTTTAATAAAACTATGACTTTACGTCATGGAATAGGAAAATCATTTAGTTGTTATGCCCACCTTTGTGCCTCTTCACAGTAGTTATGTTCTCCTTGTGGCCTAATACCTGCCATATGTATAGGTAGATATTCAGTTCCTGACAGCGCTGATAGGCAAATATGATTTGATTTCATTATGGAAAAACGGCATGCGTTAGACTGATGTGGCGCTGTATTCGTGCCTGTATATTACACCAGAACTTCCTTATTTGGTGCAATTTGGACCTTAAAATATTTATAATCTGATCATTTATGTGCTAATATTAAAATAGATATGGAAGCTCAAGAAAAAAATGGTAAAAAAAAAAAAAGGAAGGAACTTATACTCATCTAACCGATCCCCAGCTCCTGCAGTTCTGATGGAGTCAGCAATTATGCTTTGGGCGGAGTTAGAGGCGTGGCCTAATCTGAAAAAAACTGCTGTGATGACCGCCACACATATTATCCCTCTCTGCGATTTCCAAACGTTGGGGGGTATGGTATTTGCATTTTTTTTATGGAGCTGTGGAGGACACTAGGGGCCAAAGGGGGACACAGGGAGGACATATGCAGTGACCAGGAACGGGTTCGCTGACGCCACTGTAATGCAGTGGTAGGGTCAAGTGGATAAAAAATCCAGGGTACTATCCCAGGGCCCTTCCAAGGTGTTATAACGCACGTCCCAGATTAGGAATGCCAGAGTGGTGTAATGGCCTATAATGTCTCCGTGGTACTGTGGTAGTTGTGTCATGGTGTCCCCTACCTGGGTACAGCCGGACTCCTGGCTCACTTGCAATAAATTTGAGTGTAGTGATAGTAGGAGTAATAGAGGAATTTTGCAAAATAAATGAAGTCCAGACTTTTAGTTGATGTTCAAACATTTCTTTACTTGAGGTAACTTTTATCTAAGTGGTATACAGCTTTGGTCTCTTGGTCCCAGCAGGTTTTGGCAATCATTGGCAGGAATGAGTACTTCTGCTTTAAATGTGTTGTTTGCAGGATAAACGTCTGCTTGGTAGCTCTGTAACTGTGGCAGGATTAGCTTCTCTACTTATCTGGTACCTTCTGCTGGTGGGGAAAGACTAGCTGAGGAGGAATGAGCTTCTCTTAGGTTTATGAACTTATCTCACAGATGCTCTGTCAGGGGATGCTTTCTTCCTGGAACTCTGGAGGTTGTCTGTAGTTTTCTGCTTTTCTCATCCAGCTGAGCTGAAGGTGCTCAGACTGGGTATATGGCCAAGTCTCAGCCGAGACTAGGTCCTTGATGTCTTCCCTATGCAGGGGTTCTCCTGGACACTAACACACAGCCTTCCCCAACAGGGGTGGCTGGCACACTGACTCTAACTTCCTTCTCCACCCTTGCTGCATGATGTGGGACCAGCCCACTCTCTCCACAGAGGGGGAGCTAAGCTGGAATAATCCATTCCAGCTTAGATTCACTAAACTGGGACTTGTACCTGCCAATGTGTTGTTGCCACCTACTGGTAACCAAGCAAATTACAGGAACAATTGAATTTAAAGAGGACCTTTCATCAGAAAATAGTGTGTTAAATTCTTATACGACCTTATGGGGCTACTCTCACTGATGTCCGGACACTTATTTTTTTTTCAAATGGACCCCCCGTTCGGCCGCCACGCTCTCCGTTAGTTTAGTCGCCTCATATGCAAATACGCGATGCTCTGCGCTGGGGACTCCAAGATGGCGCTCGGTCCGGATGTCTAGAAGTTCAAGTTCTCACGAATCTTGTGAGAACTTGAGCTCCTTCTCCCTGGCTAAGAGCGGGGCGCTGCGATTGGATGCGCTCGCTGCCAGGGAGAGCATAACCACGCCCACCAGAACTTAGAGAACAACGCCTACTATAACTTCATCGCCTCATTTGCATATGAGGCGACGAAACTAACAGAGAGCGTAGCGGCCGAACGGGGGGTCCATTTGAAAAAAAGAAAAGTGTCCGGACATCAGTGAGAGCAGCCCCATAAGGTCGTATAAGAATAGAACACACTATTTTCTGATGAAAGGTCCTCTTTAACATTGATTTACTGTATATGCACACTTGTGGAAGACATAATATAAATTACATCAGATGATAGTATAAAGGTTCTCAGAAGATAGTAGCGGGGTAGAGGCGTGTAGTAACACAACTCAGGGGTGTTACACATAACTATATAAGGAGGACATAACTATAGTGAGGGGCCACAAGGAGGACATAACTACTGTGAGCGGGCACAAAGGTGGGCATAACTACTGTGAGGGGGCACATGGAGGACATAACTACTGTGAATGGGCACAAAGGTGGGCATAACTACTGTGAGGGGGCACAAAGGTGGCCATGGCTACTGTGAAGGGGCACAAGGAGGACATAACTACTGTGAAGGGGTACAAAGGTGGGCATAACTACTGTGAAGGGGGCACAAAGTTGGGCACAACTACTGTGAGGGGGCACAAGGAGGACATAACTACTGTGAAGAGGCACAAAGGTGGGCATAACTACTGTGAGGGGACATAGTGTGGGCATTTCTGCTGTAAAGGAGACACAATGTGGGCATTAGTACTGTGTGGTAGCACTAAGGGGAAATGCCCCAGATTACCCTGATATACATTGGGATGGCTCGGGCACAGTGCCCCCTCGTAGGTATTTAACTTGGACAGTCACCATCCCTTCCTTATGTCATTAATCTTTTTACTCTATCACCTCAGGGACCTTGTTCCGGTTCAGCGGAGATCACGCCGTTATGCCAGCGACACACTGGATGAGGTCGGACCAGTTGGTTCTTTCATATACTTCAGGGTGTATTGGTGCCGTGTACCCTATGATAGATGTTAGTAGGGATGAGCGAACCCGAACTGTAAAGTTCGGGTTCGTACCGAATTTTGGGGTGTCCGTGACACGGACCCGAACCCGAACATTTTCGTAAAAGTCTGTGTTCGGGTTCGGTGTTCGGCGCTTTCTTGGCGCTTTTTGAAAGGCTGCAAAGCAGCCAATCAACAAGCGTTATACTACTTGCCCCAAGAGGCCATCACAGCCTTGCCTACTATTGGCATGGCTGTGATTGGCCAGTGCAGCATGTGACCCAGCCTCTATATAAGCTTGGGTCACGTTGCGCTGCACGTCACTCTGCTGATTGAAGCATAGGGAGAGGTTGCAGCTGCGACGTTAGGGCGAGATTAGGCAGTAATTAACTCCTCCAAAAGACTTCATTCTGTGATCGATCTGCAGCTGTGGATCATTGAAGTGCTAATATTGACTTGCTCACTTTTTTGAGGCTGCCCAGAGCGTTTTTAGATCACTTTTTTCTGGGGTGATCGGCGGCCATTTTGTGACTTGTGGTGCGCCAGCACAAGCTATCACCAAGTGTATTTAACCATCAATAGTGTGGTTATTTTGTGCTATATACTACATCAGCTGCAGGCTGAGCCTGTGTCACCGAAGTGCATTTAACCATCAACAGTCTGGTTATTTTTTGGCCATATACTACATCAGCTGCAGGCTGAGCCTGTGTCACCGAAGTGCATTTAACCATCAACAGTCTGATTATTTTTTGGCCATATACTACATCTGGTGCAGGCTGAGCCTGTGTCACCCAAGTGCATTTAACCATCAACAGTGTGGTTATTTTTTGGCCATATACTACATCAGGGGTAAGTTGAGCCTGTCACCCAGCGCCTAAAAAATAGACCTGACATTTCTATTCAACCAAATCTGTACTGTTTTAGCTGGTCAAGTTATTTGTAGTGACCGTAAAAGCACACTTTTTGTTCTGGGTTGAAAAACTATTCCCAAATTTGCCATTCTCAAAATAACTAGTTTCTGGTATATGAGGCCTACTTGAAATCTATCGCAAAAAGGATATCTTACATTGAAGGTACTGATAGTGTCATTCAGAAAAACCTAAGACACACTCTACCGTGCAGATAGAAGTCTGATTCTGAGATTAAACCTTAACCTGTCACACAGTGCAAAAAAAAACAGGTCTCACATTTCTATTCAAGCAAATCTGTACTGTTTTAGCTGGTCAAGTTATTTGTAGTGACCGTAAAAGCACTTTTTTTTTTCTGGGTTGAAAAACTATTCCCAAATTTGCCATTCTCAAAATAACTAGTTTCTGGTATATGAGGCCTACTTGAAATCTATCCCAAAAAGGATATCTTACATTGAAGGTATTGATAGTGTCATTCAGAAAAACCTAAGACACACGCTACCGTGCAGATAGAAGTCTGATTCTGAGATTAAACCTTAACCTGTCACACAGTGCAAAAAAAAACAGGTCTCACATTTCTATTCAAGCAAATCTGTATTGTTTTAGCTGGTCAAGTTATTTGTAGTGACCGTAAAAGCACATTTTTTTTTCTGGGTTGAAAAACTATTCCCAAATTTGCCATTCTCAAAATAACTAGTTTCTGGTATTTGAGGCCTACTTGAAATCTATCCCAAAAAGGATATCTTACATTGAAGGTACTGATAGTGTCATTCAGAAAAACCTAAGACACACGCTACCGTGCAGATAGAAGTCTGATTCTGTGATTAAACCTTAACCTGTCACACAGCGCAAAAAAAAAACAGGTCTCACATTTCTATTCAAGCAAATCTGTACTGTTTTAGCTGGTCAAGTTATTTGTAGCGACCGTAAAAGCACATTTTTTTTTCTGGGTTGAAAAACTATTCCCAAATTTGCCATTCTCAAAATAACTAGTTTCTGGTATTTGAGGCCTACTTGAAATCTATCCCAAAAAGGATATCTTACATTGAAGGTACTGATAGTGTCATTCAGAAAAACCTAAGACACACGCTACCGTGCAGATAGAAGTCTGATTCTGAGATTAAACCTTAACCTGTCACACAGTGCAAAAAAAAACAGGTCTCACATTTCTATTCAAGCAAATCTGTACTGTTTTAGCTGGTCAAGTTATTTGTAGTGACCGTAAAAGCACACTTTTTTTTCTGGGTTGAAAAACTATTCCCAAATTTGCCATTCTCAAAATTGTGGTGAATGGGAACAATGAGGAAAACATCTAATAAGGGACGCGGACGCGGACGTGGACATGGTCGTGGTGGTGTTAGTGGACCCTCTGGTGCTGGGAGAGGACGTGGCCGTTCTGCCACAGCCACACGTCCTAGTGTACCAACTACCTCAGGTCCCAGTAGCCGCCAGAATTTACAGGGATATTTGGTGGGGCCCAATGCCGTTCTAAGGATGGTAAGGCCTGAGCAGGTACAGGCATTAGTCAATTGGGTGGCCGACAGTGCATCCAGCACGTTCACATTATCTCCCACCCAGTCTTCTGCAGAAAGCGCACAGATGGCGCATGAAAACCAAGCCCATCAGTCTGTCACATCACCCCCATGCATATCAGGAAAACTGTCTGAGCCTCAAGTTATGCAGCAGTCTCTTATGCTGTTTGAAGACTCTGCTGCCAGGGTTTCCCAAGGGCATCCACCTAGCTCTTCACCAGGGGTGGAAGAGATAGAATGCACTAACGCACAACCACTTATGTTTCCTGATGATGAGGACATGGGAATACCACCTCAGCACGTCTCTGATGATGACGAAACACAGGTGCCAACTGCTGCGTCTTTCTGCAGTGTGCAGACTGAACAGGAGGTCAGGGATCAAGACTGGGTGGAAGACGATGCAGGGGACGATGAGGTCCTAGACCCCACATGGAATGAAGGTCGTGCCACTGACTTTCACAGTTCGGAGGAAGAGGCAGTGGTGAGACCGAGCCAACAGCGTAGCAAAAGAGGGAGCAGTGGGCAAAATCAGAACACCCGCCACCAAGAGACTCCGCCTGCTACTGACCGCCGCCATCTGGGACCGAGCACCCCAAAGGCAGCTTCAAGGAGTTCCCTGGCATGGCACTTCTTCAAACAATGTGCTGACGACAAGACCCGAGTGGTTTGCACGCTGTGCCATCAGAGCCTGAAGCGAGGCATTAACGTTCTGAACCTTAGCACAACCTGCATGACCAGGCACCTGCATGCAAAGCATGAACTGCAGTGGAGTAAACACCTTAAAAACAAGGAAGTCACTCAGGCTCCCCCTGCTGCCTCTTCTGCTGCTGCCGCCTCGGCCTCTTCTGCTGCTGCCGCCGCCTCGGCCTCTTCTGCTGCTGCTGCCGCCGCCTCGGCCTCTTCCTCTGCCTCTGGAGGAACGTTGGCACCTGCCGCCCAGCAAACATGGGATGTACCACCAACACCACCACCTGCGTCACCAAGCATCTCAACCATGTCACACGGCAGCGTTCAGCTCTCCATCTCACAAACATTTGAGAGAAAGCGTAAATTCCCACCTAGCCACCCTCGATCCCTGGCCCTGAATGCCAGCATTTCTAAACTACTGGCCTATGAAATGCTGTCATTTAGGCTGGTGGACACACACAGCTTCAAACAGCTCATGTCGCTTGCTGTCCCACAGTATGTTGTTCCCAGCCGCCACTACTTCTCCAAGAGAGCCGTGCCTTCCCTGCACAAACAAGTGTCTGATAAAATCAAGTGTGCACTGCGCAACGCCATCTGTGGCAAGGTCCACCTAACCACAGATACGTGGACCAGTAAGCACGGCCAGGGACGCTATATCTCTCTAACTGCACACTGGGTAAATGTAGTGGCGGCTGGGCCCCAGGCGGAGAGCTGTTTGGCGCACGTCCTTCCGCCGCCAAGGATCGCAGGGCAACATTCTCCTCCTCCTCCTACTCAGCTTCCTCCTCCTCTTCTTCCACCTGCTCATCCAGTCAGCCACACACCTTCACCACCAACTTCAGCACAGCCCGGGGTAAACGTCAGCAGGCCATTCTGAAACTCATATGTTTGGGGGACAGGCCCCACACCGCACAGGAGTTGTGGCGGGGTATAGAACAACAGACCGACGAGTGGTTGCTGCCGGTGAGCCTCAAGCCCGGACTGGTGGTGTGCGATAATGGGCGAAATCTCGTTGCAGCTCTGGGACTAGCCGGTTTGACGCACATCCCTTGCCTGGCGCATGTGCTGAATTTGGTGGTGCAGAAGTTCATTCGCAACTACCCCGACATGTCAGAGCTGCTGCATAAAGTGCGGGCCGTCTGTTCGCGCTTCCGGCGTTCACACCCTGCCGCTGCTCGCCTGTCTGCGCTACAGCGTAACTTCGGCCTTCCCGCTCACCGCCTCATATGCGACGTACCCACCAGGTGGAACTCCACCTTGCATATGCTGGACAGACTGTGCGAGCAGCAGCAGGCCATAGTGGAGTTTCAGCTGCAGCACGCACGGGTCAGTCGCACTGTGGATCAGACACACTTCACCACCAATGACTGGGCCTCCATGCGAGACCTGTGTGCCCTGTTGCGCTGTTTCGAGTACTCCACCAACATGGCCAGTGGCGATGACGCCGTTATCAGCGTTACAATACCACTTCTATGTCTCCTTGAGAAAACACTTAGGGCGATGATGGAAGAGGAGGTGGCCCAAGAGGAAGAGGAGGAAGAGGAGGAAGAGGGGTCATTTTTAGCACTTTCAGGCCAGTCTCTTCGAAGTGACTCAGAGGGAGGTTTTTTGCAACACCAGAGGCCAGGTACAAATGTGGCCAGACAGGGCCCACTACTGGAGGACGAGGAGGACGAGGATGAGGAGGAGGTGGAGGAGGATGAGGATGAAGCATGTTCACAGCGGGGTGGCACCCAAAGCAGCTCGGGCCCATCACTGGTGCGTGGCTGGGGGGAAACACAGGACGATGACGATACGCCTCGCACAGAGGACAGCTTGTCCTTACCTCTGGGCAGCCTGGCACACATGAGCGACTACATGCTGCAGTGCCTGCGCAACGACAGCAGAGTTGCCCACATTTTAACGTGTGTGGACTACTGGGTTGCCACCCTGCTGGATCCCCGGTACAAAGACAATGTGCCCACCTTACTTCCTACACTGGAGCGTGATAGGAAGATGCGCGAGTACAAGCGCACGTTGGTAGACGCGCTACTGAGAGCATTCCCAAATGTCACAGGGGAACCAGTGGAAGCCCAAGGCGAAGGCAGAGGAGGAGCAAGAGGTCGCCAACGCAGCTGTGTCACGGACAGCTCCTCTGAGGGCAGGGTTAGCATGGCAGAGATGTGGAAATGTTTTGTCACCACGCCACAGCTAACTGCACCACCACCTGATACGGAACGTGTTAGCAGGAGGCAACATTTCACTAACATGGTGGAACAGTACCTGTGCACACCCCTCCACGTACTGACTGATGGTTCGGCCCCATTCAACTTCTGGGTCTCCAAATTGTCCACGTGGCCAGAGCTAGCCTTTTATGCCTTGGAGGTGCTGGCCTGCCCGGCGGCCAGCGTTTTGTCTGAACGTGTATTCAGCACGGCAGGGGGCGTCATTACAGACAAACGCAGCCGCCTGTCTACAGCCAATGTGGACAAGCTGACGTTCATAAAAATGAACCAGGCATGGATCCCACAGGACCTGTCCATCCCTTGTGCAGATTAGATATTAACTACCTCCCCTTAACAATATATTATTCTACTCCAGGGCACTTCCTCATTCAATACTATTTTTAATTTCATTTTACCATTATATTGCGGGGCAACCCAAAGTTGAATGAACCTCTCCTCTGTCTGGGTGCCGGGGCCTAAATGTGTGACAGTGGCCTGTTCCAGTGGTGGGTGACGTGAAGCCTGATTCTCTGCTATGACATGAAGACTTATTCTGTGCTGACATGAAGCCAGATTCTCTGTTACGCGACCTCTCTCCTCTGCCTGGGTGCCTGGGCCTAAATATGTGACAGTGGCCTGTTCCAGTGGTGGGTGACGTGAAGCCTGATTCTCTGCTATGACATGAAGACAGATTCTGCGCTGACATAAGGCCAGATTCTCTGTTACAGGACCGCTCTCCTCTGTCTGGGTGCCGGGGCCTAAATGTGTGACAGTGGCCTGTTCCAGTGGTGGGTGACGTGAAGCCTGATTCTCTGCTATGACATAAAGACAGATTCTGCGCTGACATAAGGCCAGATTCTCTGTTACGGGACCGCTCTCCTCTGTCTGGGTGCCGGGGCCTAAATGTGTGACAGTGGCCTGTTCCAGTGGTGGGTGACATGAAGCCTGATTCTCTGCTATGACATGAAGACAGATTTTGTGCTGACATCAGGCCAGATTCTCTGTTACGGGACCTCTCTCCTCTGCCTGGGTGCCTGGGCCTAAATGTGTGACAGTGGCCTGTTCCAGTGGTGGGTGACGTGAAGCCTGATTCTCTGCTATGACATGAAGACTGATTCTGCGCTGACATAAGGCCAGATTCTCTGTTACGGGACCGCTCTCCTCTGTCTGGGTGCCGGGGCCTAAATGTGTGACAGTGGCCTGTTCCAGTGGTGGGTGACGTGAAGCCTGATTCTCTGCTATGACATGAAGACAGATTCTGTGCTGACATCAGGCCAGATTCTCTGTTACGGGACCTCTCTCCTCTGCCTGGGTGCCTGGGCCTAAATGTGTCACAGTGGCCTGTTCCAGTGGTGGGTGACGTGAAGCCTGATTCTCTGCTATGACATGAAGACTGATTCTGCGCTGACATAAGGCCAGATTCTCTGTTACGGGACCGCTCTCCTCTGTCTGGGTGCCGGGGCCTAAATGTGTGACAGTGGCCTGTTCCAGTGGTGGGTGACGTGAAGCCTGATTCTCTGCTATGACATGAAGACAGATTCTGTGCTGACATAAGGCCAGATTCTCTGTTACGCGACCTCTCTCCTCTGCCTGGGTGCCTGGGCCTAAATGTGTGACAGTGGCCTGTTCCAGTGGTGGGTGACGTGAAGCCTGATTCTCTGCTATGACATGAAGACAGATTCTGTGCTGACATAAGGCAAGATTCTCTGTTACGCGACCTCTCTCCTCTGCCTGGGTGCCTGTGCCTAAATGTGTGACAGTGGCCTGTTCCAGTGGTGGGTGACGTGAAGCCTGATTCTCTGCTATGACATGAAGACTGATTCTGCGCTGACACAAGGCCAGATTCTCTGTTACGGGACCGCTCTCCTCTGTCTGGGTGCCGGGGCCTAAATGTGTGACAGTGGCCTGTTCCAGTGGTGGGTGACGTGAAGCCTGATTCTCTGCTATGACATGAAGACAGATTCTGTGCTGACATCAGGCCAGATTCGATGTTACGGGACCTCTCTCCTCTGCCTGGGTGCCTGGGCCTAAATGTGTGACAGTGGCCTGTTCCAGTGGTGGGTGACGTGAAGCCTGATTCTCTGCTATGACATGAAGACTGATTCTGCGCTGACATAAGGCCAGATTCTCTGTTACGGGACCGCTCTCCTCTGTCTGGGTGCCGGGGCCTAAATGTGTGACAGTGGCCTGTTCCAGTGGTGGGTGACGTGAAGCCTGATTCTCTGCTATGACATGAAGACAGATTCTGTGCTGACATAAGGCCAGATTCTCTGTTACGCGACCTCTCTCCTCTGCCTGGGTGCCTGGGCCTAAATGTGTGACAGTGGCCTGTTCCAGTGGTGGGTGACGTGAAGCCTGATTCTCTGCTATGACATAAAGACTGATTCTGCGCTGACACAAGGCCAGATTCTCTGTTACGGGACCGCTATCCTCTGTCTGGGTGCCGGGGCCTAAATGTGTGACAGTGGCCTGTTCCAGTGGTGGGTGACGTGAAGCCTGATTCTCTGCTATGACATGAAGACTGATTCTGCGCTGACACAAGGCCAGATTCTCTGTTACGGGACCGCTCTCCTCTGTCTGGGTGTCGGGGCCTAAATGTGTGACAGTGGCCTGTTCCAGTGGTGGGTGAAGTGAAGCCTGATTCTCTGCTATGACATGAAGACAGATTCTGCGCTGACATAAGGCCAGATTCTCTGTTACGGGACCGCTCTCCTCTGTCTGGGTGCCGGGGCCTAAATGTGTGACAGTGGCCTGTTCCAGTGGTGGGTGACGTGAAGCCTGATTCTCTGCTATGACATGAAGACAGATTCTGTGCTGACATAAGGCCAGATTCTCTGTTACGCGACCTCTCTCCTCTGCCTGGGTGCCTGGGCCTAAATGTGTGACAGTGGCCTGTTCCAGTGGTGGGTGACGTGAAGCCTGATTCTCTGCTATGACATGAAGACAGATTCTGTGCTGACATAAGGCAAGATTCTCTGTTACGCGACCTCTCTCCTCTGCCTGGGTGCCTGTGCCTAAATGTGTGACAGTGGCCTGTTCCAGTGGTGGGTGACGTGAAGCCTGATTCTCTGCTATGACATGAAGACAGATTCTGTGCTGACATCAGGCCAGATTCTCTGTTACGGGACCTCTCTCCTCTGCCTGGGTGCCTGGGCCTAAATGTGTGACAGTGGCCTGTTCCAGTGGTGGGTGACGTGAAGCCTGATTCTCTGCTATGACATGAAGACAGATTCTGTGCTGACATAAGGCCAGATTCTCTGTTACGCGACCTCTCTCCTCTGCCTGGGTGCCTGGGCCTAAATGTGTGACAGTGGCCTGTTCCAGTGGTGGGTGACGTGAAGCTTGATTCTCTGCTATGACATGAATACAGATTCTGCGCTGACATCAGGCCAGATTCTCTGTTACGGGACCGCTCTCCTCTGTCTGGGTGCCGGGGCCTAAATGTGTGACAGTGGCCTGTTCCAGTGGTGGGTGACGTGAAGCCTGATTCTCTGCTATGACATGAAGACAGATTCTGTGCTGACATAAGGCCATATTCTCTGTTGCGCGACCTCTCTCCTCTGCCTGGGTGCCTGGGCCTAAATGTGTGACAGTGGCCTGTTCCAGTGGTGGGTGATGTGAAGCCTGATTCTCTGCTATGACATGAAGACAGATTCTGTGCTGACATAAGGCAAGATTCTCTGTTACGCGACCTCTCTCCTCTGCCTGGGTGCCTGGGCCTAAATGTGTGACAGTGGCCTGTTCCAGTGGTGGGTGACGTGAAGCCTGATTCTCTGCTATGACATGAAGACAGATTCTGTGCTGACATAAGGCCAGATTCTCTGTTACGCGACCTCTCTCCTCTGCCTGGGTGCCTGGGCCTAAATGTGTGACAGTGGCCTGTTCCAGTGGTGGGTGACGTGAAGCTTGATTCTCTGCTATGACATGAAGACAGATTCTGTGCTGACATAAGGCCAGATTCTCTGTTACGGGACCGCTCTCCTCTGTCTGGGTGCCGGGGCCTAAATGTGTGACAGTGGCCTGTTCCAGTGGTGGGTGACGTGAAGCCTGATTCTCTGCTATGACATGAATACAGATTCTGCGCTGACATAAGGCCAGATTCTCTGTTACGGGACCGCTCTCCTCTGTCTGGGTGCCGGGGCCTAAATGTGTGACAGTGGCCTGTTCCAGTGGTGGGTGATGTGAAGCCTGATTCTCTGCTATGACATGAAGACAGATTCTGCGCTGACATGAAGCCAGATTCTCTGCTATGGCATGAAGAGACTGATTCTCTGCTGACGTGAAGCCAGATTCTCTGCTATGGGACCTCTGTCCAATTGATATTGGGTCATTTTTATTTTTTTTATTTTTATTTTAATTCATTTCCCTATCCACATTTGTTTGCAGGGGATTTACCTACATGTTGCTGCCTTTTGCAGCCCTCTAGCTCTTTCCTGGGCTGTTTTACAGCCTTTTTAGTGCCCAAAAGTTCGGGTCCCCATTGACTTCAATGGGTTTCGGGTTCGGGACGAAGTTCGGTTCGGGTTCGGATCCCGAACCCGAACATTTCCGGGAAGTTCGGCCGAACTTCTCGAACCCGAACATCCAGGTGTTCGCTCAACTCTAGTTATTAGGTAAGTGGGACTAGGTGAGTACAGTTATACACTTTATGTACATTTCAGTGGCGGGGGGGAAGGGGGGGGGGGGGGTCGCAATGCTGAACCCTTGTGCCGGTGCTGGAAAGCCTAGCTACACCTCTGAGCCGCACTGCACATCCACAAGGATCAGCGTCTCTGTGTATGAGAAATACATTGGACATGATGACTTGCCGTGGTAGATTTGCCACACTCTTGTGTTCAGAGACGTTCAGTAAAACTGTTTTAAAATTAAATTATTTGTGCCGTTAAAAAAAAAAAAAAAAAGCTTGGTGGGAGCCATTTAGTACCTAAAATATATTTTAAAAAAATCTGTAGTTGCCAAGAGCCCTGCCTTTAGAGCAGGGGTACTCAACTGGCGGACCGCGGTCCAAATACGGACCGCGGCCGCCAGTTGTCCGGACCCCGGCCATCCTTTAGAGCGCTGCTCCTCTCCTGCACACTGTGCCGTGCAGGAGGAGGAGCTTACCGGCGCACTTCCACCTGTCCCACAGCGCAGTGAGACAGGGCTTCCTCCACATGTAGCGCTCCTCCTCCTGCACACTCTGGCAGCTCTGCTCAATACAGCGGCGGGGCACAGGAGATGATCGTTCTCAGCAGCGCAGGAGGAGTCTCTCCCTCCCCCCTGTGCTGCTGCTGTCCCCGCCGCTGCCAATAAGAAGAGGCAGGAGGAGGAGGGGAGGGGCTGTGGCCACTGCGCCACCAATGAAGAAAACTGACCTGTATTACAAATACAGGAGGCGGGTGCTGGAATCAAATAGCCGGCACCCGACCTTTGTGACAGGGAGCTGCGATCAGCTGCAGTTGAGTTAACCCTTCAGGTGCGGTACCTGAGGGGTTAATTGTAGCTGATCGCAGCCCCCTGTCACAAAGGTCGGGTGCCGGCTATTTGATTCCAGCACCCGCCTCCTGTATTTGTATAAGAAACGTTGGTGGCACAGTGCGCCCCCCCCCCCCCCTTCCCCATTATAATAAACATTGGTGACTCAGTGGGAGGTGCCAATGAGGGTTAAAAATAATAAAAGAAAATTAACTCACCTCCTCCAGTTGATCGCGTAACTACCGGTCTCCAGTTCTTACTTCTTTCTTCAGGACCTGTGATGACGTCACTGAGCTCATCACATGGCCCATTACCATGGTGATGGATCATGTGATGAGCTCAGTGATGTCACCACAGGTCCTGAAGAAAGAAGTAAGAACTGGAGACCGGCAGTTACGCGATCAACTGGAGGAGGTGAGTAAATAATTTTTTAACCCTCATTGGCACTGCCCACTGCGTTACCAATGTTTATTATATTGGGGGGGGCGCACTGCGCCACCAATGTTTATTATACTGGGGTGATGGGGGGGCGCACTGCGCCACCAATGTTTATTATACTGGGGTGATGGGGGGGCGCACTGCGCCACCAATGTTTATTATTTTGAGGGGGGGCGCACTGCGCCACCAATGTTTATTATATTGGGGGGCACACTGCGCCACCAATGTTTATTATATTGGGGGGCACACTGCGCCACCAATGTTTATTATATTGGGGGGCACACTGCGCCACCAATGTTTATTATATTGGGGGGCACACTGCGCCACCAATGTTTATTATATTGGGGTGATGGGGGGGCGCACTGCGCCACCAATGTTTATTATACTGGGGTGATGGGGGGGGCGCACTGCGCAACCAATGTTTATTATTTTGAGGGGGGGCACACTGCGCCACCAATGTTTATTATTTTGAGGGGGGGCACACTGCGCCACCAATGTTTATTATATTGAGGGAGGGCGCACTGCGCCACCAATGTTTATTATACTGGGGTGATGGGGGGGCGCACTGCGCCACCAATGTTTATTATATTGGGGGGCACACTGCGCCACCAATGTTTATTATATTGGGGGGCACACTGCGCCACCAATGTTTATTATATTGGAGGGCACACTGCGCCACCAATGTTTATTATATTGGGGGGCACACTGCGCCACCAATGTTTATTATATTGGAGGGCACACTGCGCCACCAATGTTTATTATATTGGGGGGCACACTGCGCCACCAATGTTTATTATATTGGGGCGCACACTGCGCCACCAATGTTTATTATATTGAGGGAGGGCGCACTGCGCCACCAATGTTTATTATACTGGGGTGATGGGGGGGCGCACTGCGCCACCAATGTTTATTATTTTGAGGGGGGGCGCACTGCGCCACCAATGTTTATTATATTGAGGGGGGGCGCACTGCGCCACCAATGTTTATTATATCGGGGTGATGGGGGGGGCGCACTGCGCCACCAATGTTTGTTATTTTGAGGGGGGGCGCACTGCGCCACCAATGTTTATTATATTGAGGGGGCCGCCAGACGAAAAAGTCGGACATGTAGTACTTTTAGTCTGGCGGCCTCTCACCGTGCTGAACCGTAACTCTGCCCCCATCCCCATTATAGTCGATGGGCACAGAGCAGCGGCACGGCGAAGTAGTGGCAAGATGGATCTGACAGGGTGAGCAGCCTGTCGGATCCGTCCTGCTGCAAGTGTGAAAGTACCCTTACTAATGAGCGCTTCCATCATGGAACGCCCATTAGTACAGCCTTTACCTCCACCGCTACTTGTGCTAGTAAAAAAAAATATATATTATTACGGTACCTCCACCTCCATTTGCTCACGCTGTGGAGAACACTCCCTGCTGACTAGAAGCTCAGGACAGGACCTACAAGACGCCATCACGTTGGAGCACCGGTCCTGAGCGCGCAGTCAGCAGCGAATGTTCACCGCAGCCAGGTGAATGCAAATTATTTTTTATTTTTTGCAAAAGCAGAGAAGGGGGGCACTAATGGGGGCAATACTCTTACTGGGGGCACTAATGGGGACATTATTCTTACTGGGGCACTAATGTGGCCATTACTAATTCTGGGACTTACCCGGGGCGCTCCACTATAACGTCAGAGCGCCCCACGCGCATGTATCACATGATCGCATGGCATCTTTACTGTTGGCGTTCAGCTCGGACCTTCACCTGACTGCAGACCCAGGTATGTGGACCTTTAATAAAACTAGTTGAGTACCCCTGCTTTAGAGTGTCTTCACGTCCCTGTACTTCCACTTACTACCACTAGAGGGCTACAAAGCCCTGGCACAGAGCAGGAAGATGATGCTGTCATATTATGTGACTGCACAAAGCTGCTCCAGATCTCCCCCGCTCCCCTTCCACAGAGGTGTCATGGCCTCCTCCAGCTTCTCCCCTGTGACCCACTGCCTTCTTCTCCTCGCTGCTACTGTGGGCTCCTCATCTGGAGGTAAGTAGCCTGTCCATATCAGAGGCAGGAGCTGTCACCTGTAATCTGTGCATCTCTCTGCAATTTACAAATGGCTGCTCCATACAACTGGAATATTCATGTGGACAAAATCCCCCAAAATGCAAACTTCTTATGCAGATTTTTTTTCCTGATTCACAAGGTCTTTATTATTTTATTTTTTTTGATCATATAAATGTCATAGAGCAGGGATGCTCAACCTGCAGCCCTCCATCTGTTGTAAAACCACAACTCCCATCATGCTCGGCTGTAGGCTGATAGCTGTAGGCTTTCCGGGCATGCTGGGAGTTGTAGTTTTGCAACAGCTGGAGGGTCGCAGGTTGAGCATCCCTGTCATAGAGGATAGTGCCCCTCTGGTGACCACCATTCTGTTAGCCAGAGTGGAAAGTCGATGGAAACGTGTCTCACTCTGGACGATCAGCTCTTCTATGGCTGCGCCATATTATACTGCATTGCCCGCGCCGCAGCAGAAGCGCATAGCCGCCCATAGCTTCTCCAACACTTCCCACTGAAGCTGTCATTCTAGGGTTGATGTGTAGATACAGCTGACGTCCATTTTTACTTCGGATCGTCTGTCCGTGATAAGATGGTCAGTGTCTTCATCCGTGAAGATCCGTGTTTGGTCCATGCCATCTGTGTTCTATCAGTGGTTTTCACGGACCTGTAGACTTCAATGAGCGTGTTTCTTCCACACCGCGGACCAAAGTAGTGCTCCATGGCCCGTGGAAAACCAAGACTGTGTGGATAAACACATTACAGGGGTTTTCCGAGAAGTCATCAGTATCTGATCGGTGGGGGTCCGACACCCGGGACCCCCGCCAATCAGCTCTTTAAGAAGGCAGCGGCGCTTGCAGTGGTACTTCAGCCTTCTCTCAGCTTAGGCTACTTTCACATTAGCGTTTTTTGCGGATCCAACATGGATCTGCAAAAACGCTTGTGGTACAATGAAACAAACGCATGCATCCATCATGAACGGATCCGGTTGTATTATGTCTTATATAGCCATGACGGATCCGTCATGAACTCCATTGAAAGTCAATGGGGCATGGATGTGTTTTCTAGACCCGGGTCTAAATGAAAAAGGCTGATCTGAGGTCTGATGGGGGTCTAAAAGAAAAAGGCTGATCTGAGGTCTGATGGGGTCTAAAAAAAAGGGCTGTTCTGAGCTCCTTGGGGGTCTGACATGAAGGGCTGATATGATGTCCGGATATTTGTAGGGGTCTTATCTGAGGTCTGATGAAAAAATTTTTTTTCCTTATTTTCCTCCTCGAAAATCTGGGGTGCGTCTTATCATCGGGTGCGTCTTATAAAGCGAAAAATACGGTAACTTGTCCTCCTCTGTGATTAGGACAGGTTCTGTGTGGACTAATAGGATGGCAGCCATTTTGTTTCTCCTAATCATTGCTTCCCAGACAAAACGAGCCATTATAACTAATGAAAGGTATTTCAGAATGTACTTATTTTTTTATTTTAAAAATAGTTTTCATTGGATTTTAATGTATAACATTCTTTGAACATTTAAAGGGAGTCTGTCACCTACCTGACCGGTTTCAAACAGGTGACATTGTTCAGTGGGGCACAAAGACATGACACAGATGTTACCCGTGGTTAGTTCTTCTGATGCTTCAAATCGCCCAAAAAGTCGTTTTTATCATATGCTAATGAGCCATTGCAAGTGCCCCGGGGCGGAGAGTTTTCTGAAAGTGCCCAAGTTCCCCCGCCTCACTCGCGCCTAACTCCGCCCCTCAGTAAGCTCAGGCCAGCCCTGTGGCTCTGTGACATCATATTTCCCTGTAGGCTGTTCGCGCATCACTGCCGGGCCCGGGCATGCGCACTGTTCTGCCAATTTCACGCCAGTAACTGGTGCATGCGCACTCCATATCCCTGTCCCTCTGCCCACAGTGGGCAGAACAGTGCGCATGCCCGGGCCCGGCAGTGATGCGCGAACAGCCTACAGGGAAATATGATGTCACAGAGCCACAGGGCTGGCCTGAGCTTACTGAGGGGCGGAGTTAGGCGCGAGTGAGGCGGGGGACCTTGGGCACTTTCAGAAAACTCTCCGCCCAGAGCTGAACCCGGACATACCTCCATTTTCACCCAGGCAGCCCCCCTGACTTGAGCATCGGAGCAGTTCATGCTCCGATTTTCTCCTTTGCCCTGCGCTAAATCGCAAAGGCATTATCAGGAGTTCCGGTGACGAACCGTGCTCTCCATGGGGCTGCCAGGAAGCCTGGTGACATCACCGGCACTAATGGGCGGGCTTTAGCGTTGCCCTAGCCAGTAAAATTGATTTCACCGAACACACTGCTGGGCGGAAGCTTCCGCCCGGCAGTGTGTTATTGTAAACAAAAGAGCCCTTGCCCTGCGCCATCTAGTGCAGGGCAAGGGAGCGCATCTCCGATACTAACATCAGGGGGGCTGCCTGGGTGAAAATATGGGTATGTCCGTGTTCAGCTCTGAACCCGGATAACCCCTTTAAGTTTTTTTCAGTAATTTTTATTTATCCCCTTTAATGTAAAAAATAACAATCAGACACCATATAGCACCCCCCCAGGTATTAAAATCATTGGTGGGCAGTGCGCCCCTTCCCAGTATTAAAATCATATATTGGGCAGTGCGCCCTCCCCAGTATTAAAATCATTGGTGGGCAGTGCGCCTTCCCCCCTCCATCATTGGTGGCAGTGGCAGTTCCGATCGGAGTCCCAGCAGTGTAATGCTGGGGCTACGATCGGTTACCATGGCAGCCAGGATGCTACTGAAGTCCTGTCTGCCATGGTCAGTTACTCAGCAGCATTATACTTACATGCACTGTGGCCGCCCGGCGCTCCTTCTTCTTGTAACTCACAGGTCTGTGAGTAACTGACCATGGCAGACAGGACTTCAGTAGCGTCCTGGCTGCCATGGTAACCGACCAGAGCCCCAGCATTACACTGCTGGGACTCCAATCGGAACTGCGCGCATGCAGTGATAGGGAGGGGGAGGGCGCACTGCCCACCAATGATTTTAATACCAGGGAGGAGGGCGCACTGCCCACCAATGATTTTAATACCGGGGGGGGGGGCGCACTGCCCACTAATGCAAACATTGTAGAAACATTCCCGTCACCCGACCTCTGCCAGGGAGCTGCCGTCTGCCAATTAACCCTACTTGTCATAACAGAGAGGCACTGTCATTTAATTTTCCTTTATGTGTTATGTTCAGTTCAAGCTCATCTAGCATAACCAAGCATGTTCATGAGGGTTCCTCTGTTAACTTAAGTTTTTGGATAAAATAATCTACAGTTCTCGTTTGGAAATCTGTTCTGTTTAAGCTCACAATCTATTTTTTGGTTTGTTTGATTGAATTACAGTACATTTTGGGCCTGTCTTCTAAGTTGCTATCAATAAAGACCTTATTTAAATATGGTTTTGATTTCAAATTATTTTTTGTATCAGGACAAGTAGATTGTCATGAGGGACAAGTAGATCGAGATATGGCAGGTGGCAGTTGAATATTTACACTGAGCGCATGCGACCACCTCAGTGAGGTGGACGGAGCAATAAAGAAAAGAAAAAGGGAGTCAGTCAGCACATCCCAAAGCGCAGGGGCACGTTGCTATGGCTGAGAACAAGACTGTTAAACAAAACAAGCAATGCAACAGCTCACTGCAAACCAAATAAAGTACAAAATTGCATCATAATTGCAAATGCTGAACTAATAAGTTAGAGATACTTGGCAAATCGTTTTGTACAAAATTATTTGAGCCCGTCTGCCGCACGTCAAGGCGATCTCTAGTTAGACGGGTTCCTAACACTAAATTTTACCTGTTATGTGCCATGACGGCTATCGTATAATTCAGAAAGTGCAGGTTCCACATGCATGCTGGATCCGCCTGAATTTCTGTCATTTTTGGTGCCAAAATGGCAGACGGGCTCAAATAGTTTTGTACAAAACGATTTGCCAAGCATCTCTAACTTATTAGTATAGCATTTGCAATTATGATGCAATTTTGTACTTTATTTGGTTTGCAGTGAGCTGTTGCATTGCATGTTTTGTTTAACAATAAAGAAAAATACAACCAGCAGGTGGCGCTGTACAGATACGTTTTATTAAATAGCTCAGTGGCTGTACTACATTTTAATTATATGCAATTACAAAAGTACTCAGATCCAGGTGCTGGTTTGAAAAATGTAGAATATTTTTTGTGGCACAACCACTTTTATGTTACAGGTCGTACCCACAGAACATTACCATATCTGGCTCTGTTCAAACCATGTTTGGGGTGTCGGTCCGTCCTATATACACCCTGTATACGCTAGATGTATGCCATACAACTTCATGTGTATGCCCAGCTATAACTATGTCCTGACCTGTCTCCTCATTGACTTCCAGATGAATCATACTTCCTGATGGTTTCCTCAGACGGCCCCATAACGTCCGGGGCACAGGCGACAGTAAACGCCAGCTTGCTGATAGCGAATGAAAGCACGAGTCTCATAGCGGACCCAGGACGCTACCATTTCCATTGGATCTACACCCCTCTGCTCCTCACCCACCACTCACAGAAAGAGTCCAGCTCTGCCATTACTGTGCGGGGCGAATCTCCGGGGTCCTACCTTATATCGGCCCGGGTGACAGAAAGACACTGCTCTGCATGTGAACCCATCGCAAGGAACACCACAGAGCTCCAGGTTACAAGTAGGCATCATGTCCTGTGTCATACAGGGTGTATTGAGGTGTACATAGATGGCGGGGTATCATAAAGATTCTGGGTGCTGATATGACCTGTGAATTTGTCCCGGCCAGTGGCTTAACAAGCCATCCTGGGGTCCCCCAGCAGAACATCCTTGGGCTGACAGTGTTTGACAATCCCAAAGTGATGGCATATCCCTGTGGGGGGTCTTCGGCAGGTTCCCGTTTACATAGGTGCGTTTCCGCTCCCATATCCACATGTGTTACTTGCAGATTTTGTTGTGGATATGCCGAGATCTTACCCTTTGGGCCTGTTCACACAGCAGGTTTTACATTGTCATTTTGCTGTGGACAAACGCACCGAAATTTCGCCGAAAAGCTACCAGCAGCCACGTCCTTTCTGTCTCCCATTCACTTCAATGGGAGGCAGCATTGAGGATGGCGGAGCGGCAGCTTAAAGCCACGGCCACGCCGAAAACGGACATATCCCCGCTTGGCGCAGCTGCAGCTATAAGTTACTGTTCAGCGATCCTCAGTGCTGCTTCCCATTGAGATGTATGAGAGGCAGAAAGGGCGCAACCTCAGGCAGGTTTTCGGCAGAATTTCAGCACGGCTGACCACACCAAAATTAGGGCTCATTCACACGAGGTGATTTTACGACCGTATGAATGAGTCTGCATCCGTTCCGCAAAATTGCAGACCCATTAATTTCAATTAAGCTGTAAAACCTGCAAAGAGGAAAATCTGCACTGAAAAGCTGCACAAACCATTGACATTTCAGAATCTGCACAGCTGGTCAATTAACATTCAGAAAATTTCCACACTGTATAGAAGAAAAAGGGATTTTCCTTGACTCTGTAACTTTTACTGACAGCAAGCAGAGATCTTGAAATGGTGAGGCATAATACACAAGGTGTATTACAATTAGGGCTGCAACGAGTACTCCACTAAATCAACTAATTCGACACAAAAAAATCCTCGATGCAAATTTTGGCGCCGCCAACGATGGAGTGTCGGCGGTGCCCCTGCTGGAAAGGTAAGTTGGTGCGACTAAGGCCGGGCACCCCGAGTGCACATCGTCATATGGACCAATGACGCTGTGCACTCTGGGTGTCAGTAGGAGCAGGGGGGAGAGCTGCTAGCACAAGGGGGGAGAGCTGCTAGCACAAGGGGGGAGAGCTGCTGGCACAAGGGGGAAGAGCTGCTGGCACAAGGGGGGAGAGCTGCTGGCACAAGGGGGAAGAGCTGCTGGCACAAGGGGGGGGGGAGAGCTGCTGGCACAAGGGGGAAGAGCTGCTGGCACAAGGGGGGGAGAGCTGCTGGCACAAGGGGAAAGAGCTGCTGGCACAAGGGGGGGAGAGCAGCTGGCACAAGGGGGGGAGAGCTGCTGACACAAGGGGGGAGAGCTGCTGGCACAAGTGGGGAGAGCTGCTGACACAAGGGGGGGGAGAGCTGCTGGCACAAGGGGGAAGAGCTGCTGGCACAAGAGGGGAGAGCTGCTGGCACAAGGGGGAAGAGCTGCTGGCACAAGGGGGGGGAGAGCTGCTGGCACAAGGGGGAAGAGCTGCTGGCACAAGGGGGGGGAGAGCTGCTGGCACAAGGGGAAAGAGCTGCTGGCACAAGGGGGGGAGAGCTGCTGGCACAAGGGGGGGAGAGCTGCTGACACAAGGGGGGAGAGCTGCTGGCACAAGTGGGGAGAGCTGCTGACACAAGGGGGGGAGAGCTGCTGACACAAGGGGGGAGAGCTGCTGGCACAAGGGGGGAGAGCTGCTGACACAAGGGGGGAGAGCTGCTGGCACAAGGGGGGAGAGCTGCTGACACAAGGGGGGAGAGCTGCTGGCACAAGGGGGGAGAGCTACTGGCACAAGGGGGAGAGCTGCTGGCACAAGGGGGGGAGAACTGATGGCACAAGGGGGGAGAGCTGATGGCACAAGGGGGGGAGAGCTGATGGCAAAAGGGGGAGAGCTGAAGGCACTGGTTGGAAAAAGCTGAAGGCACTGGGGGAGTGGAGCTGATGGCACTGGGGTGGGGGAGAGCTGTTGGCACTGGGTGTAGCTGGCCAGCTAAGACCTGCCCTAGGTTGCTAATATATAGCTTACATGTTTATATAGCTAAACCTGCCAATAACCTAATACAGTTCCTATGTTTGTGTGTTAAAGACAAAAGTGACTTCTTACAGTGACTTCATGTTTGGATGTCATGTAATAGTTAAATTTTGTGTCCACAGAAGCAGAAAAGATAATATGCCTTTAAGATTTATTATATAATGTAACGTAAACTCAATGACACAGCAGAAACAACAGAAATCATAGAATTAAACTGTTGTTGCTGGGCAGGAGTCTTGACTAATCACAGCCAGCCTAACACACAACAGGAGTTTTGACCAATCACAGGCAGCCTCACACACAATCTGTGTGGGAAATTCCCCTAGCAGGAGCTGCTAGAATCATTACACCAGAGGAGAGAAGCTGAACAGACATTCGCTCCACTAAGAGCTATGTTTTATGGAAGCAGAGAGGCCAAAATAGGCATTTAAAACAGTTATATAATGTTCCTACTGTTAATATAGTGATAAGAACTGTATACTGAACCTGTTATATGTGTGTTTACTTACAGTTCCACCAATTGCAAACTACAAATTTCACAATTGCAAACAAATTCAAATTCCATATTGCAATCCAAATTGCATACAAATACCAGCTCATACTCAACCAATCTGCAAATAGTTACTGCTAACTGCATACTGCAAATTGCGACCAAATTCAGCAAGTAGAACTATTAGTTAGACCTCAGATATACCTCTCAGAGAGATCATAAAGTGCTTAAATAACTTAAAATGAGAGTACAGATACTGAAGAGAGAAATATATCCACCATTTTATGTTGAATGACAAGATTGAACAGTTGAACCACCATCTTATGCATATCGCCATTTTGTGATATCCTTTCAACACGTGTTATGTACATGGACTATCTGCTGCGGAGGCGGCAGTGTTATATATGAAGAAAAGTTGAAGTTCAAGCATTTGGTGTGCTCTTTAACTCCTTAAGGACACAGCCTTATTTCACCTTAAGGACTTGGCCATTTTTTGCAAATCTGACCAGTGTCACTTTAAGTGGTGATAACTCTAAAACGCTTTGACTTATCCATGCCATTCTGAGATTGTTTTCTTGTCACATATTGTACTTCATGACACTGGTAAAATGGAGTAAAAAAAAACACATTTTTATTTATAAAAAAATACAAAATTTGCAAAAAATGTGGAAAAATTAGCAAATTTCCAAGTTTCAATTTCTCTACTTCTATAATACATATTAATACCTACAAAAATAGTTATTACTTTACATTTCCAGTTACAAAGCAAGGGTTAACAGCCAAACAAAACTCAATATTTATGGCCCTGATTCTGTAGTTTACAGAAACACCTCATATGTGGTCGTAAACTGCTGTACGGGCACACGGCAGGGCGCAGAAGGAAAGGAATGCCATACTGTTTTTGGAAGGCAGATTTTGCTGGACTGGTTTTTTGACACGATGTCCCATTTGAAGCCCCCTGATGCACCCCTAGAGTAGAAACTCCAAAAAAGTGACCCCATTTTAGAAACTATGGGATAGGGTGGAAGTTTTGTTGGTACTAGTTTAGGGTACATATGATTTTTGGTTGCTCTATATTACACTTTTTGTGAGGCAAGGTAACAAGAAATAGGCATTTTGGCACAGTTTTTTTTTTGTTATTTACAACATTCATCTGACAGGTTAAATCGTGTAGTATTTTTATAGAGCAGGTTGTCATGGACGCGGCGATACCTAATATGTATACAATTTTTCTATTTATGTAAGTTTTACACAATGATTTCATTTTTTAAACAAAAAAAATCATGTTTTAGTGTCTCCATAGTCTGAGAGCCATAGTTCTTTCAGTTTTTGAGCGATTATCTTAGGTAGGGTCTCATTTTTTGCGGGATGAGATGACGGTTTGATTGGCACTATTTTGGGGTGCATCTGACTTTTTGATCGCTTGCTATTACACTTTTTGTGATGTAAGGTGACAAAAAAAATTGCTTTTTTTACACCGTTTTTATTTTTATTTTTTTACGGTGTTCATCTGAGGGGTTAGGTCATGTGATATTTTTATAGAGCCGGTCGATACGGACGCGGCGATACCTAATATGTATACTTTTTTTAATTTACTTAAGTTTTACACAATAAAGGCTTTTTTAAAACAAAAAAAATTATGTTTTAGTGTCTCCATATTCTGAGCCATAGTTTTTATCTTTTTGGGCGATTGTCTTAGGTAGTGGCTAATTTTTTGTGGGATGAGGTGATGGTTAGATTGGTACTATTTTGGTGGGCATACGCCTTTTTGATGGCTTACTGTTGTACTTTTTGTGATGTAAGGTGACAAAAAAATTGTTTATTTAGCACAGTTTTTATTTTTTACGGTGTTCATCTGAGGGGTTAGGTCATGTGATATGTTTATAGAGCCGGTCGATACGGACGCGGAGATACCTAATATATCAACTTTTTTTTCCCTCTATTTTTTAACAATTTTTTTTACTTTATTTGGGGAAAATGATGTTTTTGTTTATTTTTACTTGAAACTTTTAATTTCAACTTTTTTTTACTTTATTTTTTGTCCCACTTTGGGACTTTAACTTTTGGGAGTCTAATCCCTTTTACAATGCATTCCAATACTTCTGTATTGGAATGCATTGGCTGTATGAGTAATACTATGTGTATTACTCATACAGCTTCCTGTGAGATCCAGGGGGCTGGATCTCACAGGCACGTCACAGGAAGGCAGCGGCGATGCCTCAGGAAGGCATCGCACTGCCTTCCATGCGATCGGGTCCCCCCTACAGCCGCATGGTGACCCGATGGCACCGCCGCCGCCGCACCATTGAAAAGCCGCAAACCGCAAGTCTAAATTGACCTGCGGTTTGCGGCGATCGCTGACACGGGGGGGGTCACGGGACCCCCTCTCGCATTTACCCAAGGTGCCTGCTCAATGATTTGAGCAGCCACCGGCTTCCGATCACCGACCGCAGGTATGCCCTGTGTCCTTAAGTACCAGACATCAGGTCCGTAACAGGTTAAACCTACTGTTTCCATAGAACGGCGCTAGAGGAATTACAGAGTAATAGACAGTCTGGTTAGACTAAAAAGTCAGAGATATCAGAATTCTTCTAATGCCACAGCGCAAAAGGCACTTCATAGTGCTGCGCCTGCCACAGTGGAACTATTGCCCTTAGAGGGCGGAGTGATATCGCTTCTCAACTTGCACAGTAAAGAGCGCATTAGAGCAGCCGAGCACCATCATATACCGCCGCGCAGCAACTTTTCTCTGAGTGAGCAAGCAAAGACACCTCAGCGGAGCTACCATAGAGGCCATAGAACATGTGCATTAGTCAAACTGCAGCCGACTTTTAAAGTGGCAGAACGGCAAAGGCAAAATAGTCAGAGAAAGAGCGCCAACCCTCCTGTGATCCCTAGAGAGAGATAGAGATGCTTGGTGGGAGGCCAAAGTCCAAAGCACCGCTATCCACAGAGAGACCACGTACTGCAGCCAGCTAGTTTCCCACCACTAGGCCCAAAGCCTGCAAGCAGCGTATCCAAGCCAGCGCATCACAAGTCTGCACAGAGCATCTCATGTCTGCACAGAGCATCGCAAGTCAGCGCAGAGAATCGCATCATATCAAGAAAATAAATGTCACCTTTAAGACTGACATTTGTTCCTGCTCTTCAGAATAAGGTCAGAGCTTTCCTTTTATTACTTATCGTTGCATATAGGCTTTGGCATAAAGATACATTTTTTTGTGTTCAGAAATAAGAGACTTTAAAGTAAAAACAAAGAACAGTTTGTAGTATATGGACTCTAAAGTATTTAAAGTGAAAGTCATTTATTGCCTGCACCTATTGCTATTGCATTTAAAGTGAAAGTCATTTATTTTTGCATTTTGTCAGTATTGCATTTAAAGTGAAAGTCATTTATTTCTGCATTTGTCAGTATTGCATTTAAAGTGAAAGGCATCTTATTATTTGTATTGATTGTGATAGCATTGAAAGTAAATTGTCTGAGTCTAGTATTACCATGCCACTGTTAGAGGATGCAAAGATAAATAGAGTAGAAGTTGAAGAGCAAGGGAACCTGTCTGAGGTAGAAGAGTCGGATGCAGCATTAGTCTTGCCTCAAACAAATATAGCTCAAGCAGATGAACTAAGACATTTATCACGTGCCAAAAAACGGACCCCAAAGATGCTGGAAGATTTGGAGCAAGAAGCAGCACTGAAAGGAAAAAAGTTTGCCAGCATGTATGATAAGTAATATAGTAGAGACGGTAGAAGAATCTGAATCAGAGCTTATGGCAGCATATGTCAACCTGCGGTCGTTTACGACACCTTCCCAGGATATTGTAAGGAACATGGACACATGTACTGCAGTCACTAAAGATTTAGTAAAGCTCATGAGAGAACTTTCATCTGCAGCTAATTATGAGGCGGCTCATGCGTTAGGAGTCTAGGGAGAGTTCAGGGTTGCACTAGGAGGTGACCGTCTCCCTGCTATCTGGCGTTGCAGCCACTGTCATTACACGGTGGGGGGTTTTCCCCACTCCCCGCCGTGACATAATAACAAATAGGGATAGCTCACACAGACATAATCATTCAGCCAGGGAGCAAAGCTCCTACACAGACTGAAGCAAAGTCAAACTGACCTTCAGGCTCCACCACACAAACATAGGCCTGAGGTTACACCCACCACACCTACCAAGCACACCTTAACCTCGTGCACACCAAAGCAGGGAAAGGAAACATCCTTAAAGGGAAAGCGCACACACATGCATACCAACAAGTTGCCACTGGCAACCAGCATGCGCGGCGAAAGTGTCACGGCAGGTATACGCCTATGCGCCACTGGATGCCCAGAGTAACTTCACCTTCATTGATCAAGAAGTCTGCAAGAAATTACAAGTTGCTACATAACCAGTGTAGCTCAAACTCACCACAATGACGGGGAGAGACACATTAGTGAACAGTCAAAGGGTCAAAGGACTGAGAGTTAGAGGACTTCATTCAAACTTCACATTAGATCTACCTCCAGCTTATACAAAAGACGATATACCTCTAAGATCGAGATCGCATACCTACCTGTGAAACAGCCAATAAATGGGAGCACCTATCTGTCATATCTCATGAAATGTCCCCGCTGAAGGAGTTTGGTGTTGGACTGTTGATAGGTTATGATTGTCCCGAAGCCTTGGTACCACGAAAGGTAATCACAGGAGGAAAGGGTGAACCCTACGCTGTTCAGACTGATCTAGGATGGGGAGTTGTTGGAGGAAAACAGCAGATCGCAAATTCAAGACAGGTGACAGGATTGTGTCATCGAATATTTGTTCCAGAGTTACCAACTGTAAGTCCAGCAAAAGTCATCAAGATTCTTGACTCCAACTTTGCAGACATAAGTTCTAAAGAAAAGAGTGTATCCCAAGAAGACATAAAGTTCGCACACATTCTAGAAGAAATTGTTCAGCAGAATCAACAAGGTCATCTTAAAATGCCCTTACCTTTTAGAGAACGACCCCGTCTGCCAAATAACAGAAATCTTGCCCTAGCCAATGTTAGAAGAAAAGGATGGGAAGAGATCCCACACTCAAGAATGATTATTTGAAATTCATGGAAGGCATCCTCGAAGAAGGACATGCAGAGAAGTTAATAACCAGCCTAAAGAAGGAGAAGTGCGGTACATCCTACATCAAGGTGTTTACTACGCAAAGAAACCAGATAAGATTAGAGTAGTATTTGATTGCTCAGCAAAGTACGATGGTGTTGCATTGAATGATCATCTACTAAAAGGACCAGATCTTACAAACACTCTGCCTGGAGTACTCTGTAGATTCAAAAAGTATCCCGTAGTGGTCATGTGTGATGTTGAAAAGATGTTCCACCAGTTTCATGTGAAGAATGAAGATAGAGACTTCCTGAGGTTTTTATGGTGGGAGGACGGAGATACAGATTCAGAGCCAGCAGAATACAGAATGAAAGTACACTTGTTTGGAGCAGCATCATCTCCAAGTTGCGCCAATTATGGTATGAAGTACCTGGCCAATCAGAATGAAAAGGATTGCCCATCAGCAGCAAATTTTCTGAAGAAAAACTTTTATGTAGATGATGGTCTCATAAGTCTAGAGTCCACAGAATCTGCAATTAAACTTGTGAAAGAAAGCCAAGAGTTATGCGCAAAAGGAAACCTGCACCTTCATAAATTCATCTCAAACAACAGAGAGGTACTGGAAGCCATCATTGACTCTGAACGTGCATCATCAATGAAAAATGTAGATCTCAATTATGATCATCTTCCAGTTAAAAACTTACTTGGATTGGGATGGAATGTAGAGAATGACAAGTTCTTCTTTGAAGTATCTCTTGAAAAGAAAGTTGCAACTAGACGTACCATTCTTTCCACAGTGGCTTCTATATTTGATACATTTGGATTCTTGGCCCCAGTGATCCTGAAAGCAAGAGAAATACTGCAAGAATTATGCAGACAAAAGTTAGGATGGGATGAACCTATACCTGAAAATTTGAGGCCAAGGTGGGCAGATACAAATAGGAGACTCATAACTTAACAAAAAAGGAAAACGTCTCACTACTCCACTCAAGTTGGAACGTCCTATACAGAAGTTAGTTGTTCTACTTGAGAGTGATAAAAGACATTTGAGAGTTGAGAACATGATGGGAAATTCCTCAAATTCATGTTTAAGTCCTACTACTTAGAACATAGAATTGTAGGTAATTTTGGTGGGAGTGTAGCTGGCCAGCTAAGACCTGCCCTAGTTTGCTAATATAGCTCATATGTTTATATAGCTAAACCTGCCAATAACCTTAATACAGTTTCTATGTTTGTGCATTAAAGACAAAAGCAGAGTTATTTACAGTGACTTCATGTTAAGATGTCATGTAATAGTTATATTTTGTGTTCACAGAAGCAGAAAAGATAATATGCCTTTAAGATTCATTATATAATGTAAGGTAAGCTCATTGACACAGCAGAAACAACAGAAAGCATAGAGTTAAACTGTTGTTGCTGGGCAGGAGTCTTGACCAATCACAGCCAGCCTCACACAGAGCAGGAGTTTTGACTAATCACAGCCAGCCTCACACACAATCTGTGTGGGAAATCCCCCTAGCAGGAGATGCTAGAATCATTACACCAGAGGAGAGAAGCTTAACAGACATTCACTCCACTATGAGCTGTGTTTTATGGAAGCAGAGAGGCCAAAATAGGCATTTAAAACAGTTATATAATGTTCCTACTGTTAATATAGTGATTAGAACTGTATACTGAAACAGTTATATGTGTGTTTAATTACAGTTCCACCAATTGCAAACTACAAAGTTCAAAATTCAAATTCTATATTGCAATCCAAATTGCATACAACCATACCAGCTCATACTCAACCAATCTGCAAATAGTTACTGCTAACTGCATACTGCAAATTGTGACCAAATTCAGCAAGTAGAAATATTAGTTAGACCTCAGATACACCTCTCAGAGAGATCATAAAGTGCTTAAATAACTTAAAGTGAGAGTACAGATACTGAAGAGAGAAATATATCCACCATTTTATGTTGAGTGACAAGATTGAACAGTTGAACCACCATCCTATGCATACCGCCATTTTGTGATATATTTTCAACACGTGTTATGTACATGGACTATCTGCTGCAGAAGTGGCAGTGTTATATATGAAGAAAAGTTGAAGTTAATAAAGAAGTTATTTTTAATCATTTGGTGTGCTCTTTAAACCTACTGTTTCCATAGAACGGCGCTAGAGGAATTACAGAGTAATAGACAGTCTGGTGAGACTAAAAAGTCAGAAATATCAGAATTCTTCTAATGCCACAGCGCAAAAGGCACTCCATAGTGCTGCGCCTGCCAAACTGGGGTGGGGGAGAGCTGATGGCACTGGGGTGGGGGATAACTGATGGCACTGGGGGAACGGAGCTGATGACACTGGGGGATAGTAGAGCTGATCGCACAGGGGGGAATGAAGGGTGTTGGGGACTGATGATAGGGGGTCTGATGAGTTTTTATAAATGAAAACAGTCTATTAATTCATTTTATTCTTATTAGATTACTCGATTAATCGTAAAAAATAATCGATAGAATTCTCGATTTCTAAAATAATCGTTTACTGCAGCCCTAATTACAATGCTGTAGAGCTTTTTGTTGTACTGATTTACAGAAGATAGGACTGATTATCATAGACTGACATAATGATTTACTCCGCAGGAGGAATTGTGGGGCGTCTCGCGGTGTCACAGGCGGACAGAAACGGCACACACTGGAGAGACGGCTTCTTCTTGGCTACGAACAGCAATGTGACATTATCTTTCCTCATTCACGACCCAAGTGACTTCTTTAAGTCGGCTGCGTTCACCTACAGATGGACCTTCGATGACAGGTTTGTCAGTACAGAGAACAGTGGTCGTTTTACCTGTGCTTGTAAGTAAGGCCTCATTTACACACAATTCTGTGCAGTAGGGTGCCGCCATACAGCCCCAAGATACACCTTACAGCATGCAATAAAGCATGCCAATTTTTTTTGTCCATCTGCTGCATATGAAATTGGCGCATTGTGGGCCCATAGACTGGTATTTGCGCCCGATTGCGGCTTCATGCAGAGCTCTAAAGTGGCCTAGGGCATGAACCCTTAGGGAACGGCCAGACAGCATGGGTGGCCGTAGGCATCCCAGTCACGTCCAACCTTGGAAGCTAACAATAGTACGATTTTACAGAAAAATCTGCTGCGGGTTGGCGCAGCCCGACTCGGCTTTATGCAGCCAGCTGCGCCCTCTGTCAGTACCTTAGTAACACATCTAATCAATAATCCACATAGAAGTGCTTGTGCTGGAGAATGACTTGTATGTAGGGGAGGATTCAGAGATTAGGAACTGACTGAGCAAGACAAACACAAAAACTCTCCATTCATCTATTCCTCTGGGGCTAACACTCCACTTTTTAATAAGATGCATCCCTATACACTGACCAGTCCGCGTCGGCAGTGTCATATTGTGTAAGGACATGTCCTACTGACAAGGATAATGGTAGGTCTCTGCTGTCAATTTACTCATACATTTCCCGGAGTAACCATGAAACAGTACAAAACAGAGCTCTAGAAAAAAAAATCAATTCAGTTTCAAAGAACTCTGCAAAAACTGCACAGCGCACCGTGATGGATGCAAAATCCATTGCTCTATTCATAGATTATCCATCGGCAATAATAAAATAAGAGTTCATGGCGAGGGCCAATTTCTCCATACAGAGACCCACGTGTTCAGCAGAGCTGCTTTATAACGAGGGTCTGTGGGACTCTGTAGGCAGGGCTATTGCTTAGGCCCATTCAGGTGAATAGAGCTGCAGTACCAGAAATAGCCACATAGAATAAGAGAAGCACTGAGTCAAGTACCGCTGTGAAGGGAGCAGGGATTTCTAGTAAGCGTGGCCTTTGTCCTCAATGGTGGTCCCTCAGATTTGACCCCAAATAATCCTACATTGATGGCCTAGTCTGAGCTATAATACCTAAGCCCTATGCGCTCTATTTATCTTTCTATCTACCTATCTCTTATCTATCTATCTTAATTCTTTTTGGTTGATTATACCCTTATCATAGGCTACATGAAGTATCTTGCCAAGTTCAACCTGAAAGGCAGTTAATGGATTGAAAGTTAGCTTTTTATAGCATCTAGAATCACGTAGTTGGCGATATGCCTCTCTCTCATATAGATTTACTGGCCAGATGACAACATTAACTCCTTTTATCGGAGGGTTTGATAATCAAGTTTTTCATTTTGCTCAATTGTTTAACTGCAATCCGTTGTTGTTTGTTTAAGTTATCATTCTGAATCCCGGCCGAGATACCCTTCAGGTCTTCTGTCACTAATTTGACAAAGATGTCTATATTAGGATAGAGTGAAGTGGATGGAAAATTCTTAGATTTTGGCAATAGTGACTTACCGGACCTTGGTCTTGTTCATCCGATAAGTCACATAAAGTTTGTATGGCTCCCTGTTCTTCTTTAGTAAACGCAGCTATATCCTCGCCCTCCTTATGAAAGATTTCTTTAAACATCAAGTTCCGTGCGAATAAATTAAGGTCTTTTACTGCTGTGAAAAGATCAAATTTAGTTACCGCGACAAAGTACAAACCTCTATTTGTGTCTCTGTCAAGACTACATCCGATAGATTGATTACCTGTGGTCTTGAGTGACCAGATTCTCCTGTACGGTGTCTTTTATTAGAGAGACGGATCTTCTGTTTCCCACCATACCTTGGAACCAGCATCATGATTGGCTCCCTCAGCATCTGTAGAAAAATGGGAAGACACGGACACACTCCTGCTACGTGGATCCCATCTATTTTGTTTCCATTTGTAAACACGGTTCTGCCCATAATCTTGGAGATTAGAAATGTATTGGCTTTACGCTCTTTAATCTGTTCTTCCCACGCATTGTGGGCTTCCTCCATCTCATTTTTAAAGGTTTCAAAATCTGTATTGCTGATCGCTTGCTTGAGCTGTGTCTCCGTACTCACTAAGTCTTTATCGATCTCTACCAACATCACATCATTAGCCGAAATAAGCAATTTCATAAAAGTAGTTGAACAATTATTACATGCCTCTTCCCACTTAGGGTTCAGTTGGTCCACTTCCAACCCATAAGAGGGAAAATTTGCACCCTTTAATCCTCAAGGGATTACATTTTTTAGTACATACTGTTCCATGGAAGTCTTATTCCACTATATTCTTAGTCGTTTATGTAGGAGATTTTTGAAGGCCCCCTTCAGTTCACGTGTGTTCTTTTGTTGTTCCACATCCTGTGTATTAATACCGCTTTGATTAAAAATTGCTTCTGCCCGGGATCTCCAAGAGGTTTCCCGAGCCAAAAAATCCATTATAATGGAATTGAAAAACCTCTGCAAGAAAAACAAATTAATGCCTGCGGGAAAAATGAATCCTAATGAACAGCTCAAAAGTACATAAGTGCCATGCACAATCACATACAACCACACCAATTAAATGTGCACAGCATAGATAGTCAAATATTGTCTTTATTAGTACAAATCAAAATCTTTACATCAAGGAACAGCAGATAAAATACACAGGAACAAACAGGACCATATAACTGGATCACAAGTAAATGTTAACTACAGTCCGAGCTGTATACTGATGCTGGAACAGATATCTAGTAATACCAATATAAAACCCTGAGCTAGGATACAATATACCATAAGTATATACCAGCAAGTAAATATATATACAGTACAGACCAAAAGTTTGGACACACCTTCTCATTCAAAGAGTTTTCTTTATTTTCATGACTATGAAAATTATAGATTCACACTGAAGGCATCAAAACTATGAATTAACACATGTGGAATTATATACATAACAAACAAGTGTAAAACAACTGAAAATATGTCATATTCTAGGTTCTTCAAAGTAGCCACCTTTTGCTTTGATTACTGCTTTGCACACTCTTGGCATTCTCTTGATGAGCTTCAAGAGGTAGTCCCCTGAAATGGTCTTCCAACAGTCTTGAAGGAGTTCCCAGAGATGCTTAGCACTTGTTGGCCCTTTTGCCTTCACTCTGCGGTCCAGCTCACCCCAAACCATCTTGATTGGGTTCAGGTCCGGTGACTGTGGAGGCCAGGTCATCTGGCGCAGCACCCCATCACTCTCCTTCATGGTCAAATAGCCCTTACTTTCAAAGTTTTCCCAATTTTTCGGCTGACTGACTGACCTTCATTTCTTAAAGTAATGATGGCCACTCGTTTTTCTTTACTTAGCTGCTTTTTTCTTGCCATAATACAAATTCTAACAGTCTATTCAGTAGGACTATCAGCTGTGTATCCACCTGACTTCTCCTCAACGCAACTGATGGTCCCAACCCCATTTATAAGGCAAGAAATCCCACTTTTTATTGTTGTCTATTGATTGCTTCGGCACTATGCCCTTTACATATATATATATATTTACTTGCTGGTATATACTTATGGTATATTGTATCCTAGCTCAGGGTTTTATATTGGTATTACTAGATATCTGTTCCAGCATCAGTATACAGCTTGGACTGTAGTTAACATTTACTTGTGATCCAGTTATATGGTCCTGTTTGTTCCTGTGTATTTTTTATCCTCTGTTCATTTATGTAAAGATTTTGATTTGTACTAATAAAGACAATATTTGACTATCTATGCTGTGCACATTTAATTGGTGTGGTTGTATGTGATTGTGCATGACACTTATGTACTTTTGAGCTGTTCATTAGGTGTCGTTACCTTCATCATTGTTTGGGGATTTCATATATCCAGATCAAGGATTTAGCACCTGGCATTTAGTGTGTGCTGCTATTACTTTTCATCTTGGTGTGTATATATATATATAGCATTTGTGTATTTTATTTTCAGGAATTCAGTTTTGTCATCAGATCCTTTTGTTCATCACAACTACCCATCACCAGGAGACTATAAAGTGTCCCTTCACGTCACTGCTCATCTCCATGATGCCAAATACCAAAGACATTCTGATAAAAAATCCGGAATCTTCACAGCTGTCCTGACACTACAAGGTAAATGTGCAAAATGCCGTATTGCTCTTCTTTTCCCTTTTATATTCCTTTGGCTGCTGCCAAACGACATCTCTTTCTTGGTGGCAGCACTGATTGGATAGTGTCAGGGACACGCCCCCATCTGGTAACATCCAGCAGGACCTTCATTACAAGCTGCTAGTATTTCATTCATGACTTCTCGCAGGAATAATAAAGGAATGGTGAAACATAGAGTCATAAAAAGAGATGCTCCAGAAATGTTATTACATCGGAAATGCAATTAGTTACTAAACCAGGCATGTCAGGAGAGGGGACAGGTCCTCTTTAAAGTCATATTCCTTTCCACTGAGAAAATGTAAAGTGGGTGTCAAGGTTTTTTCTTCCTGAGGCTCATTTGGCCTACTTACCAGACAATCTTCTTCTTCTCACTTGTGGATTAAATTAGTTCCTAACCCTTTAATTCATTGGGGGACATTTACTAAGATAACTTTTTACACCCGTCTTAGTTGCCCCCCCTGCACTACCGTAGTATGCGTGCGCCTTATCAGAAATTAGGCACATACTGTATATGGCAGTCTTTGCACCCGGGAGTAAATATGTAGTAAATTAGTAGTAAATTACTAGTAAATTTGTACTCTGGTCTTGGCACGACCCCCAAAACCCCCACAGCTACACCCGCATCCCGCCTATCAGTTGTACATGGCGTAAAACGCATGTGTGACAAATTATTGTCACACAAGTGGTAAAATAATTGCAAAAAGGCCCTGAGCAACTATTTTTACACCAGACGACCCTAAAGGGGTTCTCTGGGCTTTTAATATTGATGACCTGTCTTCAGGATAGGTCATCAATATCAGATCGGTGGGGGTCCGAAGCCCAGGACCCCCACCAATCAGCTGTATGAGGAGACTCCGGTCTCTCTTCCTGCTGCTGCTCTCTATGGCAAAGCAGCAACGAACAGGAAGATTCTCTTACACTCACCATTACTGCTCTACAGTTAGGCCTCTTTCACACGGGCGTCATGTTTTTGGCCCTGATAAGGTGCGGGTGCATTGCGGGAAAATGCGTGATTTTTCAGCGCGAGTGCAAAACATTGTAATGCGGATGCTTGCGATTTTCGCGCAGCCCCATTCACTTTTATGGGGCCTGCGTTGCGTGAAAAACGCACAAAATAGAGCATGCTGCGATTTTCACGCAACGCACAAGTGATGCGTGAAAATCACTGCTCATGTGCACAGCCCCATAGAAATGAATGGGTCCAGATTCAGTGCGGGTGCAATGCGTTCACCTCACGCATTGCGCCCGCGCGGAAATCTCGCCTGTGCCTGTGTGAAAGGGGCCTTATTATTACTATGGGCCTCTACTAACACTACTGCCACTAAAGCCAGATTATCAGGTATTCTGGATTATTGGAACATCATAGGATCAGGACATAGAATAAGGAAAGTTTACAAGTTATACATTTTTTGGTTTCCAGATGTTATAAGTAGTATCACCATCGCCGGCCCTAAAGAGACCACCACCAGGCAACGAGTCAACATGTCTCTGCATATCTGTGGAAGGTAAGGGCGACCTGTAAAATTAATAGGGTGACGATTTTCTACGTACTGTAGATTGGTTACATGTTGCCAATACGTCATCAGCACGTCTGTCTCCTGTTCTGTTTGCTACAATGTATCAGTCTGGAGTCCAAGCAATTTTAAGGGGCTTTCCAGGAGTCTCATATTGACAGCCTATCCTCAGGATTATTCATCCATATCTGATCGGTGGGGGTCCAACTACCAGCATCCCAGGAGTGTGAAGAGGCTGTCGTGCACCAGTGAGAGGCTAGGCCTCTTCCTAAGGCTCATTCACACGACCGTGGTTTGTTTCCGCATCTAAGCCGCATTTTTTGCGGTTCGGGGGCGGACCCATTCACTTTAATGGGGCCGCAAAAGATACGGATAGCACTCCGTGTGCTGTCCGCATCCGTTGCTCCGTTCCGTGGCCCCGCAAAAATGATAAGTCATGTCCTATTCTTGTCCGTTTTGCGGACAAGAATTGGCATTTCTATAAAGGGCCGGCTGTTCCATTCCGCAAATTGCGTAAGGGACACCGGCGGCATCTGTGTTTTGCGGACCGCAAAACACGGCACGGTCGTGTGAACAAGCCCTAAATCAGTGATGTCACATTCATTGGGCCCATGGTCTAGGCCAGGGATCAGCAACCTCCGGCACTCCAGCTCTTCTGAAACTACAACTCTCTGAATCCTCCTTTCACTTTTGTGGGAGTTACAAGAACAGCCGTGTAAGTTTGCATGCTGGGAGTTGTAGTTTCACAACAGCTGGAGTGTCAATGGTTGCTGATCCCTGGTCTGGGCTCAGCCCAGTCTCTTTCAAGTAAATGGGCCTGAGCTGCCTGGACCAGGTGGTGAGCATGGCGCAAAAATGCCCCGTGACAAAATATTTTAGCACGTGTTTAACCACTTCAGCCCCTATAGCTTAAACACCCTTAATGACCAGGCCACTTTTTACACTTCTGACCTACACTACTTTCACCGTTTATTGCTCGGTCAGGCAACTTACCACCCAAATGAATTTTACCTCCTTTTCTTCTCACTAATAGAGCTTTCATTTGGTGGTATTTCATTGCTGCTGACTAGGGGTGCACCGAAATGAAAATTCTGGTCCGAAACCGAAACCGAAAATTCAGGATGCCCTTGACCGAAAACCGAAACCGAAACTGCCTTTTTGCCCAAATACTTTTAAAATACTTTTTTTTTAATGATTGGCGCTGTTATGGAGAGGGGGATCTGTGGGTGGCGCTGTTATGGAGAGGGGGATCTGTGGGTGGCGCTGTTATGGAGAGGGGGATCTGGGTGGCTCTGTTATAGAGAGGGGGATCTGTGGGTGGCGCTATGGAGAGGGGGATCTGTGGGTGGCGCTGTTATGGAGAGGGGGATCTGTGGGTGGCGCTGTTATGGAGAGGGGGATCTGTGGGTGGCGCTGTTATGGAGAGGGGGATCTGTGGGTGGCGCTGTTATGGAGAGGGGGATCTGTGGGTGGCGCTGTTATGGAGAGGGGGATCTGTGGGTGGCGCTGTTATGGAGAGGGGTATCTGTGGGTGGCGCTGTTATGGAGAGGGGGATCTGTGGGTGGCGCTGTTATGGAGAGGGGTATCTGTGGGTGGCGCTGTTATGGAGAGGGGGATCTGTGGGTGGCGCTGTTATGGAGAGGGGGATCTGTGGGTGGCGCTGTTATGGAGAGGGGGATCTGTGGGTGGCTCTGTTATGGAGAGGGGGATCTGTGGGTGGCGCTGTTATGGAGGGGGGGGGATATGTGCACTGTTATGGGCATAACAGTGCACAGATCCCTTTCCCCATAACAGTGCACAGATCCCTTTCCCCATAACAGTGCACAGATCCCCCCTCCCCATAGCAGTGCACAGATCCCCCCTCCCCATAGCAGGGCCATAGACCGATCCCCCTACCCATAACAGCCCCGGCCCTGCTGCTCACAGCATCACTCACTGCATCTTTATTTTACCTTACAATCGTGACGCTCCAGTAACAACTCTGCAGGCAGAGCGGAGGGCGGCGTAACGTCACTTACTCACGTGACGCACCTGCTCCGCCCACTTTATGAATGAAGGAGGCGGAGCAGGGGCGTCACGTGAGTAAGTGACGTTACGCCGCCCTCCGCTCTGCCTGCAGAGTTCTTACTGGAGCGTCACGATTGTAAGGTAAAATAAAGATGCAGTAAACCGCCCGCCCGGCGCCCGCCCGCAGATGGTGGGTGACAAATCCTACACCCCATATTTTCGGTCGATATGTAACAATATCGTCCGAAATGGATTAGGTACATTTTCGGCCGATATTTTCGGCTGCCGGAATTTCGGTGCACCCCTACTGCTGACATTTTTACTTTTTTTGTTATTAATCGAAATTTAAGTTTTTTTAGCAAAAAAATGACATTTTTCACTTTCAGTTGTAAAATTTTGCAAAAAAAACGACATCCATATATAAATTTTTCTCTAAATTTATTGTTCTACATGTCTTTGATAAAAAAAAAATGTTTGGGTAAAAAAAAAAAATGGTTTGGGTAAAAGTTATAGCGTTTACAAACTATGGTACAAAAATGTGAATTTCCGCTTTTTGAAGCAGCTCTGACTTTCTGAGCACCTGTCATGTTTCCTGAGGTTCTACAATGCCCAGACAGTACAAACACCCCACAAATGACATTTCGGAAAGTAGACACCCTAAGGTATTCGCTGATGGGCATAGTGAGTTCATAGAACTTTTTATTTTTTGTCACAAGTTAGCGGAAAATGATGATTTTTTTTATTTTCTTACAAAGTCTCATATTCCACTAACTTGTGACAAAAAATAAAAACTTCCATGAACTCACTATGCCCATCACGAAATACCTTGGGGTGTCTTCTTTCCAAAATGGGGTCACTTGTGGGGTAGTTATACTGCCCTGGCATTTTAGGGGCCCAAATGCGTTCAAAGTAGTTTGAAATCAAAATCTGTAAAAAATGGCCGGTGAAATCCGAAAGGTGCTCTTTGGAATATGGGCCCCTTTGCCCACCTAGGCTGCAAAAAAGTGTCACACATCTGGTATCGCCGTACTCAGGAGAAGTTGGGCAATGTGTTTTGGGGTGTCATTTTACATATACCCATGCTGGGTGAGAGAAATATCTTGGCAAAAGACAACTTTTCCCATTTTTTTATACAAAGTTGGCATTTGACCAAGATATTTCTCTCACCCAGCATGGGTATATGTAAAATGACATGCTTACTGGTGTTTTTTTTTTTGTTTTTTTTTTTTACCTTTTATAGGACAAACCTCTCCTTCCCCATGGGACAATGTGCAAATCGCCCAAAGATGTGGCGAAGTACATTATGCACTTTATCCCAGGTGAAAGGAGAGGTTTGCAGCAGCTGTGAGAGAAAGGGCCCTAATAGCCCTGTGTGCCTGTCCTGTGAGATGCAATCCCTATGCTAAGTGTACCTGTGTGTGGTACTCACCAAAGCATAGGGCAGGGTGGTCAGGGCAGTCAGGACAGAAATAGCGGGTGTCACGCCTTATTCCACTCCTGCTACAGACACGACATTTTTTTCGGGGTGGCGGTCGGTTTGAGGTACCAGGAACGACACTGGGGAAATGTCGCTCGTGTAGACGGCTCACTACACTGGTGGATGGGGCCACGGAACCTCCTGGATACAGGAGGTTCGCGATGATCTCTTCCTGAAATTTGAGGAAGGATCCTGTTCTCCCAGCCTTACTGTAGAGTGCAAAACTATTATAGGCAGCCAATTGAATTAAATATACAGACACCTTCTTATACCAGCGTCTGGTGCGTCGGGAAACTAAATACGGAGACAACATCTGGTCATTGAAGTCCACCCCTCCCATGAGCGCATTATAGTCGTGGACTGAGAGGGGCTTTTCAATGACACGGGTTGCCCGTTCAATTTGGATTGTCGTGTCTGTGTGAATGGAGGAGAGCATGTAAACGTCACGCTTGTCTCTCCATTTCACTGCGAGCAGTTCTTCGTTACACAAGGCAGCCCTCTCCCCCCTTTCAAGACGGGTGGTAACGAGCCGTTGGAGGAAGCCCCCGGCGACTAGGTCGCACGGTGCCACAGCAGCCAATCTGTTCTAGGAACAAATGCCTGAAGAGGGGCCACACTTGTGTAAAAATTGTCCACATAAAGATGGTACCCCTTGCCAAATAAGGGTGACACCAAGTCCCAGACTGTCTTCCCACTGCTCCCCAGGTAGTCAGGGCAACCAACCGGCTCCAGGGTCTGATCTTTTCCCTCATAGATCCGAAATTTGTGGGTATAGCCTGTGGCCCTTTCACAGAGCTTATACAATTTGACCCCATACCGGGCGCGCTTGCTTGGGATGTATTGTTTGAAGCCAAGGCGCCCGGTAAAATGTATTAGGGACTCGTCTACGCAGATGTTTTGCTCAGGGGTATACAAATCTGCAAATTTCTGGTTGAAGTGGTCTATGAGGGGCCGAATTTTGTGGAGCCGGTCAAAAGCTGGGTGGCATCTGGGACGGGAGGTGGTGTTGTCGCTAAAGTGCAGGAAATGCAGGATGGCCTCAAAACGTGTCCTGGACATAGCAGCAGAGAACATGGGCATGTGATGAATCGGGTTCGTGGACCAATATGACCGCAATTCATGCTTTTTGGTTAGACCCATGTTCAGGAGAAGGCCCAGAAAAATTTTAAATTCGGAAACTTGGACTGGTTTCCACCAGAAAGACTGGGCATAAGAGCTTCCCGGGTTGGCGGCTATAAATTGAGTGGCATACAGATTTGTTTCTGCCACGACTAAATCCAAGAGCTCCGCAGTCAAGAACAGCTCAAAAAATCCCAGGGCCGTACTGATCTGAGCCGTCTCAACCCGAACTCCAGACTGGGCGGTGAAAGGGGGTACTACAGGTGCGGCTGAAGTTGGTGACTGCCAATCAGGGTTTGCCAGCACCTCAGGGACTCTAGGGGCTCTACGGGCCTGTCTTTGCGGTGGCTGCGACGGGGTAACTATTGCACGTGACACCGTACCAGCTTCAACTGCCCTTCTGGTGCTCGCCACTTCACCATGTTGTACGGCAGTGCTGGTACTAGGTCCAAGATGGGCTGCGCTGCTGGTGTATGCCTCACCACGTAATCTGACAGCGCCAGCCCCACTCTGCTGCCCTTGAAACGGATTCTGCACAACCTGTGGTCTAGCGACACGGGGCCGGGTACGCCTGGTGGTATCAGGGACCTCAACCCCCTCGTCCGAACTTTGGGTCAGAGAGCCACTGCTTTCTACAGGTTCATATTCTGACCCGCTAGATTCGTCAGATGAGGGTTCCCACTCCTCATCCGACTGGGTCAGAATCCTGAAGGCCTCCTCAGAAGAATACCCCCTGTTTGACATTTGGACTACTAAATTTAGGGGTATTCCCTGAGACTACCCAAGAAAAAAAGCAAGCCTGTCTTACAAAGGGGAGGCTAGCGAAGTACCGGAGGCCGCTGCAATTGATAAAAAATATCAAAACAGATTTTTTTATCGCCGCAGCGCTTGTAAAGTGATTGTGCAATGATCAAAAAACTAAAAAGAGCCCCGCTTCGACACCAGAACTCCTGAAAATGTCTTTGCCCTGCGCGATTTACCTCAGGGCAAAGGAGAACATCGGAGCATGAACTGCTCCAATGCTCAAGTCAGGGGGGCTGCCGGGGGGGAAATGGAGGGATGTCCGGGTTCAGGTCTGAACCCAGACAACCCCTTTAAGACTTTTTTACCCCAAAAACTGGCATAGCGATGTAAGTAAATGATCCCCCTGTGTGAAAGTGGTCTTAATCTATGACATTGTAGATGTTCTTCCCATTTACCAAACAGCACCTGGGACGTACTGTACTTTGCCCTGTCTGCCTAATATATAACACCCAGCGTGTGGCCATTACAAGTGACACAAGTCACGAGAGCATTGCCTTATGCCGATCTGACAGATGACAGAAGAGGAAGGAAGAGGTAAAGGGCATATGCGGCACGTCCTGCTTCCAGATGAGATTTGCTGACGCAGGTTTTGTGGTATAGAAACCTGTCTATGTCACTACTAGTGTGTGAATAATAGCGGAGAAGTGTTCATAAAGCCTTACTAACCTGTCCGATCCAGTGCCGGTGCTCAGTGGTCATGTGGGGTAGTCATCACAGCTGCCGAGAGACCGGCGCTCCATCAATGACGTCCCTGTCCACCTACCTGACCACTGAGGCCAGTGACAGGCTGCAGCGATCAAATGGGGTAGTCGGAGACTACAGCTCCAGAAACAGAGACCGGCATGGAGCATCAGAGCAGCAGCGCTGTAACAGTGGAGGATCAAACAGGACACCCCCTGCCTCTACCTACCTGCATTCTTGGGGGTCTCGAGAAACCCTTTTGAAACTTTTTGGTACTTTGGTGGGCTTGTCTGATCCTATGGCAGTTCCATAATAATACAATTTAATTGGAATGTGGGAGACATTTAAATTATTCAATTTACCTATTATCAAATATAGGAACCCCCAAAAGACCATAACATGCCCCAAGTTTACCTATAACTATATAGCTGGAAAGAATGCATAGTGTCGTACTGGATGGAGTAACTTTCTCAAATGGGCCTTGGAGCTCAAAGGAAAAAGTAAAGTTATAAAGTAGAACTTGCTGGCTGTGTCATGGAATTGTTCCCAGTCTCAGGAGTACAGTCAGTCTTGGCATTACAGGTAGTGTTGAGCGAATCGAAGTCCACAAAGTTGACTTCCATCTGAATTTCAGGATAAATTAGATTCGCCGCAAAGCCGAATTTCCTGGTGCTTTGTGGCAGCGAATCGATTTAACCTGAAAAAGTGTAAAAAACTAAAAAAAAATCATACTTACCTGATCCATTTGCTCTCAATGGGCCAGGCGCCGCCATCTTGCTTGAATATCTCACACGAAATCCGTGAGCAGTCTGACCGGCGTGATGACATTATCTCGGGTCACGCGAGATTTCGCCCTAGATCTTCAAGCGAGATGGCGACGGCCGGTCCGTTGCGAGCAAATGGATCAGGTAAGTATTTTTTATTTTACTCTGTTATTAATATCAGATGCCTCGATCATGTATGAACGCAGCATCTGCCAGATACAATGACGGGTAAGCAGCGCAACCGTCGCTCCCTGTCATTGCACTTACAAAGAAATGCGCTTTGTGACGAAGTAATTTGTCACAAAGCAAACTTTTCGGTAAAATTCGGCGAAGCAGGCAAATCGAATTTTCCAATAATTTGCTCCTCTGTAATTCCAAGCCAGCACCAGCAGAATATGACGCATGCGCAGTGAAGAGAGGTGTACTGGCCCAGGCTTCATCTGCCGCTGGAGCTGGCTTGTAATGGTAAAACGGAGTGACTAGAGTTATTACCATGCTGTAAAGCGCTGTGACGGCAGTGCAGAGGCGGTGTATTTGAAGACAGGTTGCCTTTAAGGCAGAGTTATCTACTGTATATCTGGGATATTTAAACAATCTTCTAAGGTGAACCTAAATAAAACTGTGTAGGATTATGGACAAGATGACTGAATATATAAAAATACATGTCTAATTATTTTAGAAATGTTTCAAGATTTAAAGTGGTGATTGAGATGAAATCGATGACATGATCCTTCATCTTTCAGCCCCCCTTTGACAGTCTGCTGGCTAATCAAGTCTGACTGTGTCTCTTTGGAAGGAGAAGAGTGCCACCCAGTGGTGATAAATGGCACTACCAGCATTATAAGATTTCAGTTCAGATCTGCCGGACATTATTGCTTGAGTGTAAAAGCCCAGAATAAAGTCAGCAGGTTGTCAGGACATCAGAGTATCACCGTCACCTCTCCAGGTAAGACATGGATGGTAATCTATGACATTCTTCAGTGATGAATGAGCAATAGAGATGTTCCCTTCTTCAGGCCGAGGCTTCCTTCCTGCCGGCAATGCCTCTCACTACCTATAGAGCGCTCGTACGCTCTCTCTACAGCTCTTGAAGGGCAGGGTGCTTGCACCTTCTCCAGCCCATGGCTGTCCACCCTGGATTATGTTAGTCCCTTCCCCTCTAGGAGGTGCCTGAGTAATATCTTCTAGTATGCTGCCATTATCTTGTTTGCCTGTTTCATCTACTTCTGGATTTGACCCTTCAATGCCTGACCTGACCTCTGACTGTTCTTTGTACTGACCCTGAACTGCCTGCCCCGACCTCGGACTGTTTATCGGCAGTGGCGTCTCTAGCTTTCAAATTTTGGGGGGGCACACTGGGGGCCAGGACAAAAGTAGGGGGGGCAGCTATAACGATACATTTACACAAGTACGCTTAGAAATGCTGCAATACTTTACCCAATACCTAAAACCGCAACAGGGAAGAAAAGTCCTGCTGTCTGTGGTTTAAAAAAAAAAAAAAAAAAAATCACTCAGATTTCAACATGTCCTAGCTGCCTGTGGATGACACTTTTATAGGGAGGGGGATCTGTGGATGACACTGCTATGGGGGGGGGATCTGTGGATGACACATACCGTATATAGCATCTTATGCTATATGTGTCATCCACAGATCCACCCCATGACAGGGTCATCCCCATTTCCCCCTCTATAACAGTGTCATCCACAGATCCCCCTCTCTATAACAGTGTCATCCACAGATCCCCCTCTCTATAACAGTGTCATCCACAGATCCCCCTCTCTATAACAGTGTCATCCACAGATCTCCCTCCCCGCCGCTCACAGGAGTGTACATTTGACATTTCTAAACTGTAATCCATATCCTGCAGTAACTAACTTTAAATCCGGATTCAAGGGCCGCTCATCTCTACTAGTACCTTAACCTTACACCACTCGGCTAGCTTCGATAACAGGGCCAGGCTACAGCCTTCAGGTACTGCCTGTTAGTTGTTACCGAGCGAGTGCTGATTTCTGCAAGTCAGAGGATACGGATTACAGTTTAGAAGAAATGTACACTCCTGTGAGCGGTCCAGTGGCGGATCCAGAGGCTGGTCTCGGGAGGGGCACTTCCAGATTATTTTCTGTCCACCGCCACAGAACAAGGGTGCTTATAGAACAGACTCCACAGTGTAGAGGTATACTGTATATTGTGTGGCACAGTGTAGCGGTATACTGTATATTGTGTGGCACAGTGTAGCGGTATACTGTATATTGTGTGGCACAGTGTAGCGGTATACTGTATATTGTGTGGCACAGTGTAGAGGTATACTGTATATTGTGTGGCACAGTGTAGAGGTATACTGTATATTGTGTGGCACAGTGTAGCGGTATACTGTATATTGTGTGGCACAGTGTAGAGGTATACTGTATATTGTGTGGCACAGTGTAGAGGTATACTGTATATTGTGTGGCACAGTGTAGCGGTATACTGTATATTGTGTGGCACAGTGTAGAGGTATACTGTATATTGTGTGGCACAGTGTAGAGGTATACTGTATATTGTGTGGCACAGTGTAGCGGTATACTGTATATTGTGTGGCACAGTGTAGAGGTATACTGTATATTGTGTGGCACAGTGTAGAGGTATACTGTACATTGTGTGGCACAGTGTAGAGGTATACTGTACATTGTGGGGCACAGTGTAGCGGTATACTGTACATTGTGGGGCACAGTGTAGGCTATATGTGTATAACAAACATATTTCACATGAAAACTTACAGTTACTTGGCTTGGCCCTTGGGGATCTCGGACGCCACTTCACCACATTGGCCGGGGGCTCGGCGGAGCTGATGTTCTGTTTCATCCTAATGAGAAAGATTTCATAATAAGGATTTGGAGAAGGGGCAGAGGGATAGCAGAGCAGGGAGAGGCTGGTGCTGCTACTAGGGGGCTCATACCATGGGGGAGTAATAAAGCCCACCTTAATGCCCCCCCAGTAGAAATAATTCTCCTTATAATGTGACAGTGCAAAAATACCCCCTTGTAATGCCCCCAGGTGAGCTAATGTCCCCTTAATGGGCCAGTGTAAAATACCCCTATATAGTGCCCCCAGTAAATGCCCCCATAGTGCTCCTCTCCCCCTTCCCTCCTAGTGCCCCCCATAATGTACCAGTATAAAATGCCCCATATATAGTGCCCCAGTAGATGCCCTCAGTGTCCCCCATAATTTGCAAGTATAAAATACCCCTTCTTAGTGCCCCGGTAGATGACTCCATAGTACTCCTCTCCCCCCTTCCCCATAGTACCCACCATAATTTGTCCCAGTATAAAATGCTACTGTACAGAGCCCCCCATATAAAATACCCCTTCTTTGTGGCCTCAGTAGATGCCCCTATAGTGCCCACCAATAACGTGCCAGTAACAAGTGCCCCCATCACGTGCCAATAACAAGACCCCTCCATCACGTGCCAGTAATAAGCTGCCCCCTCCAATGTGCCAGTAATAAGCTGCCCCCCCAATGTGCCAGTAATAAGCTGCCCCCCCAATATGCCAGTAATAAGCTGCCCCCCCCAATGTGCCAGTAATAAGCTGCCCCCCCAATGTGCCAGTAATAAGCTGCCCCCCCAATGTGCCAATAATAAGCTGCCCCCCCAATATGCCAGTAATAAGCTGCCCCCCCAATGTGATGTGCCAGTAATAAGCTGCCCCGCCAATGTGCCAGTAATAAGCTGCCCCTCCCAATGTGCCAAGAATAAACTGCCCCCCCAATGTGCCAAGAATAAGCTGCCCCCCCCCAATGTGCCAAGAATAAGCTGCCCCCCCCCCCCAATGTGCCAAGAATAAGCTGCCCCCCCCAATGTGCCAAGAATAAGCTGCGCCCCCCCCCCCCAATGTGCCAAGAATAAGCTGCCTCCCCCCCCCCCATGTGCCAAGAATAAGCTGCCTCCCCCCCCCAATGTGCCAAGAATAAGCTGCCTCCCCCCTCCCCCCATGTGCCAAGAATAAGCTGCCCCCCCCCCCCAATGTGCCAATAACACTGTTGTAAAAAAAAAAAAAAAAAAAATCATACTTACCTCTATGTCAGCGATGCGATGCAGGCCTCTTCTTCCGGCCTGTGTCCCGCGCTGTATGGCTCCGCCTGCGGCCTCTGATAGGCTGCCGGCCTAGTGCCTGCAGCCTATCAGAGAAAGGGGAAGGGACACGCCTCTCCCTCCCCTGCCGCAGCACACAGGCCGGCAGATGAATATGGAGATGAGCGCAATGGAAGCGCTCATCTCCCTGGCTGTGCCCGACTGCGGCGGCTAACTTGGGGGGGCACGGGCATTTTAGTTGGGGGGGCACAGCATGATGTAGGGGGGGCCGTGGCCCCCTCTGGCCCCCCCCTGGCGACGCCACTGTTTATCGGATTGTTTATCGGATTTCCCACTGATAACAGTGACGTCTCCAATACTGACTCCCACTAGTAACAGTGACCCCTCCAGTGCTAATCCCTGTGGTATCCCATTATCAACATTAACCCCTCCAATACTGACCTCTGTTGCACCCCACTAGTAACAATGACTCCCTCCAATACTGACTTCTGTAGTAACAGTGACCCCTCAAATGCTAATCCCTGTGCAACATTAACCCCCTCCAATACTGACCCCTGTGGGCCTCACAAGTAACATTAACCCCTCAATACTGACCCCTGGGGTACCCTATTAGTAACAGTAACCCCTCCAATACTGACCCTTGTGGTACCCACTAGTAACAGTGACCCCTCCAATACTGACCCTTGTGGTACCCACTAGTAATGGTGACCCCTCCAATACTGACCCTTGAGGTTCCCCACTAGTAACAGTAACCCCTCCAATACTGACCCTTGTGGTACCCACTAGTAACGGTGACCCCTCCAATACTGACCCTTGTGGTACCCACTAGTAATGGTGACCCCTGCAATACTGACCCTTGTGGTACCCCATTAGTAACAGTAACCCCTCCAATACTGACCCTTGTGGTACCCATTAGTAACAGTAACCCCCCCAATACTGACCCTTGTGGTACCCACTAGTAACGGTGACCCCTCCAATACTGACCCTTGTGTTACCCACTAGTAACAGTGACCCCTCCAATACTGACCCTTGTGGTACCCACTAGTAACAGTGACCCCTCCAATACTGACCCTTGTGGTACCCACTAGTAACAGTGACCCCTCCAATACTGACTCTTGTGGTACCCACTAGTAACAGTGACCCCTCCAATACTGACCCTTGTGGTACCCACTAGTAATGGTGACCCCTCCAATACTGACCCTTGTGGTACCCCATTAGTAACAGTAACCCCTCCAATACTGACCCTTGTGGTACCCATTAGTAACAGTAACCCCTCCAATACTGACCCTTGTGTTACCCACTAGTAACAGTGACCCCTCCAATACTGACCCTTGTGGTACCCACTAGTAACAGTAACCCCTCCAATACTGACCCTTGTGGTACCCATTAGTAACAGTAACCCCTCCAATACTGACCTTTGTGGTACCCACTAGTAATGGTGACCCCTCCAATACTGACCCTTGTGGTACCCATTAGTAACAGTAACCCCTCCAATACTGACCCTTGTGGTACCCACTAGTAATGGTGACCCCTCCAATACTGACCCTTGTGTTACCCACTAGTAACAGTGACCCCTCCAATACTGACCCTTGTGGTACCCACTAGTAACAGTGACCCCTCCAATACTGACCCTTGTGGTACCCACTAGTAACAGTGACCCCTCCAATACTGACCCTTGTGGTACCCACTAGTAATGGTGACCCCCTCCAATACTGATCCTTGTGGTACCCACTAGTAACAGTGACCCCTCCAATACTGACCCTTGTGGTACCCACTAGTAACAGTGACCCCTCCAATACTGACCCTTGTGGTACCCACTAGTAATGGTGACCCCCTCCAATACTGATCCTTGTGGTACCCACTAGTAACAGTGACCCCTCCAATACTGACCCTTGTGGTACCCACTAGTAACAGTGACCCCTCCAATACTGACCCTTGTGGTACCCACTAGTAACAGTGACCCCTCCAATACTGACTCTTGTGGTACCCACTAGTAACAGTGACCCCTCCAATACTGACCCTTGTGGTACCCACTAGTAATGGTGACCCCTCCAATACTGACCCTTGTGGTACCCCATTAGTAACAGTAACCCCTCCAATACTGACCCTTGTGGTACCCATTAGTAACAGTAACCCCTCCAATACTGACCCTTGTGTTACCCACTAGTAACAGTGACCCCTCCAATACTGACCCTTGTGGTACCCACTAGTAACAGTAACCCCTCCAATACTGACCCTTGTGGTACCCATTAGTAACAGTAACCCCTCCAATACTGACCTTTGTGGTACCCACTAGTAATGGTGACCCCTCCAATACTGACCCTTGTGGTACCCATTAGTAACAGTAACCCCTCCAATACTGACCCTTGTGGTACCCACTAGTAATGGTGACCCCTCCAATACTGACCCTTGTGTTACCCACTAGTAACAGTGACCCCTCCAATACTGACCCTTGTGGTACCCACTAGTAACAGTGACCCCTCCAATACTGACCCTTGTGGTACCCACTAGTAACAGTGACCCCTCCAATACTGACCCTTGTGGTACCCACTAGTAATGGTGACCCCCTCCAATACTGATCCTTGTGGTACCCACTAGTAACAGTGACCCCTCCAATACTGACCCTTGTGGTACCCACTAGTAACAGTGACCCCTCCAATACTGACCCTTGTGGTACCCACTAGTAATGGTGACCCCCTCCAATACTGATCCTTGTGGTACCCACTAGTAACAGTGACCCCTCCAATACTGACCCTTGTGGTACCCACTAGTAACAGTGACCCCTCCAATACTGACCCTTGTGGTACCCACTAGTAACAGTGACCCCTCCAATACTGACCCTTGTGGTACCCACTAGTAACGGTGACCCCTCCAATACTGACCCTTGTGGTACCCACTAGTAATGGTGACCCCTCCAATACTGACCCTTGTGGTACCCCATTAGTAACAGTAACCCCTCCAATACTGACCCTTGTGGTACCCATTGGTAACAGTAACCCCTCCAATACTGACCTTTGTGGTACCCACTAGTAATGGTGACCCCTCCAATACTGACCCTTGTGGTACCCACTAGTAATGGTGACCCCTCCAATACTGACCTTTGTGGTACCCACTAGTAATGGTGACCCCTCCAATACTGACCCTTGTGTTTTACCCACTAGTAACAGTGACCCCTCCAATACTGACCCTTGTGGTACCCACTAGTAACAGTGACCCCTCCAATACTGACCCTTGTGGTGCCCACTAGTAACAGTGACCCCTCCAATACTGACCCTTGTGGTACCCACTACTAATGGTGACCCCTCCAATACTGACCCTTGAGGTTCCCCACTAGTAACAGTAACCCCTCCAATACTGACCCTTGTGGTACCAATTAGTAACATTGACCCCTCCAATACTGACCTTTGTGGTACCCACTAGTAATGGTGACCCCTCCAATACTGACCCTTGTGGTACCCACTAGTAACAGTAACCCCTCCAATACTGACCCTTGTGGTACCCACTAGTAACAGTAACCCCTCTAATACTGACCCTTGTGGTACCCACTAGTAACAGTGACCCCTCCAATACTGACCCTTGTGGTACCCACTAGTAATGGTGACCCCTCCAATACTGACCCTTGAGGTTCCCCACTAATAACAGTAACCCCTCCAATACTGACCCTTGTGGTACCAATTAGTAACATTGACCCCTCCAATACTGACCTTTGTGGTACCTACTAGTAATGGTGACCCCTCCAATACTGACCCTTGAGGTTCCCCACTAGTAACAGTGACCCAGTCCGCTGTTAATAACCACCTGCGGTTTTAGGTCACTGAGCCAGTCACTTACCCACTTACACACCACAGAACTGTCATAGACACCACAGAACTGTCATAGACACCACAGAACTGTCAGTCCTAACGCCACGCTTCTTTTCCTACAGGCGCGCACCCAGTCTGGTTTGTGCTCCCATGCTGTGCGTTCATTGCCATCGCTATTGGTTTCATCTTCTATACTTTATTCCGAGCCGGCAGTCACAGCCCCTATCAGAAGTCATTGGTGGAGGTATGTTACTGGGTCTATAAGCTGCCATATGTTATCCTGTAAGGAGAAACCCATTCTGTCCTGTGTCCTAGCTGTCAGATAACGGGATCCAATGCACAGAAAGTAATATATGGTGGATCTACCGTATGAGGAACCCAAGTCACCAGGGAATGTCCGCTGTCCGATAGAACATTATATGGATTTATTCTGTAAATTATGGTTCCCCCACCAGTGTCTAGCAGCATTCTGCATGTGGGCAGCTATAGGTATTATCGTACATTATATGGTCCTAGTATTTCTAAAATGTGGTATGAAAAGGGTTCTCCCATGATTAATGTAAAAAATGACAATCAGACATCATATAGTACATGACAATCTCTTTCTAACAAAGCTAGAACCAGCCCTGTACCTCACATGGATCCAGAGATTCATTGCTTCAATTGCTCTGTTAGATGTATTTCATGCTGGCAGCGCAGGGGTCATGCATTTTCCCAGGGGGGCGTGTACTTTCTGCTGCAGCTGGTCGCAGTTGAAAGGTGGCACTGAGCATGTGTGTCCACCTCAGAGAATTTAGAAGAAAAAAAAAACAGCAGGTGGCGCTATAAAGATTTCAGAGAATGACTCAGCGGCTATACTAAATGTTTAATTACATGCAATTACAAAAGTATTCAGATCAACGTCCTGGTTTGAAAAATGTAGAATATTGTTCATGGGACAGCCAACCAATGGCTGGTAATTAGCACTTGGGTAAGAGCCATATTATTCATATTAGTCATATCTTTAAAGAGTACAGGTCCTTTCAGATAACAGTGACAGCATTATATCTGACCACTATGTGACTTGTAGCCGGCATTTGTAGCAGTTTTCTCCTCTGCAGGCTGCATCTCTGATTCTCAGTTATCTCTGGTCTTGTCAGTATAAACTAGTCTCCCCATAGACTACACATGGAGACGGCAGATTCTCCTCCCTGCTCTCTCACTCACCATATATGATATTATAGAAAAGTACAGATCAGTATGGATGTGAATAAACACTTGGGTGAGATCTAACAATTACTATTAGCTCCAGCCTCTGTGCCTGTCTGTCTCGCTCTGCTGCTCACTCCTCCACCCCTTCCCTCTCCATAGACTTCTGTGGGATGATGTAATGCAATCCTTCAGTGAGCTGACAGCCCCCATCTTGGTTTTAACAAGATGGATTCATCACACAATTTGAAGAGCATGCTAGTTTGTGAAAAGAGGGGGAGAAGAGCTGATAACTGGAGAACAAGGCGTTTTCTCTGAAAATATATATTACAAAGTTTCTTTTCTCTTGCACTATTGATTTAGACGAAATTGTGTGACCATTTAGTGGACTATAGGGCCGCCGTATGCGAACGCAGGACTGTTTCACTTAAATGGGGTCCGTGATCTGCATCCGATGGTCCGCACCACAATAAAGTAGTGCATGTACTACACTGTGTGGAGGCATGGGCACCACACCTTCTGGATTGCAGACCCATTCATGTGTGCACCAGCCCTAATTCTCATATTTCAGTGAGTTTTGTTTGGGTTCTTTTGGGTTCTCTGGTGTCTTTCCGCAACCCAAGAATGTACCAATAGAAAAAGTAGCATGCAATAAAACAGACCTTAGTGTGTGTGTCAGCTCTTGGCCTGTAGGATTCAGAATATAGGGCTCACCATTGTGCTGATCAGTGGGGGTCCCGGAGGTGAAATGTATCCCAAGAATAGGCCAGCAATGTTTAAAGGCCAGCAGATTTGTAGCTATGAAACTGGCTGACCTGTTGCATGTGTGCTTGGCCTCATGTTCATATTTTAGTATATGCAAATGAGCCTCTAGGAGCAACGGGGGCGTTGTCATTACACCAAGAGACTCTGCTCTCTCTGCAACTACCGTTCCCTCTCCACTTTGATTGACAGAGCCTGGAAATGTAAACGTGATCACACCTGACCCTGTCAATCAAAGTGCAGACGGCGCGGCAGTTGCAGAGAGAGCAGAGTCTCTAGGTGTAACAGCAACGCCCCGGTTGCTCCTAGAGGCTCATTTGCATGTATTAAAACGTCATTGTTCTCAGCAATGCGGGCACATATGAACATGGGACCAACACAGATGCCTTCAGCTGCCAAGTGCACATGTAACAGGTCAGCCAGTTTCAACAAAGAGTCATAAGAATCAGAATTGTTATTACATGCGGAATGCAAGTAGTTACTAAAATAGGCATGTCAGGAGAGGGGACAGGTCCTCTTTAAAAGTGAACAGTGCTGCACTACCATTCACAGCCACTGCACAGTGTACGGAGCTGTACTGTTACAGTGCCAGTTCTGAAGTGGAACCAGTTCACACAGGGGTGCAAGTCAGACCCCCCACCCCGAATCGATATTGATAACCTATCCTAAAGATTAGTTCTTAGTATTAAAGGGGTTACCTAAGACCTCAGAGAGTGGCCGACCTGCGGTGGGGTTCATACTTACCTGGTCCCCACTGCTGGGTTCCGGCTCCATTGCTCCCCGGCCGCCTCTGCAGCTCCATGATGCTCTGGTATCAACTTCCTGTTGACGGGCCCCACGTGACTGCTGCTGCCAATCACTAGATGCAATGGTGACCTGTCACCCATGCAGCACATCACTGGGTTACATGCCACACGGGTGACAGTCACCAGGATGTTGATGCCAGAGCATCGCGGAGCTGCATAGACGGCCGGGGAGCAATGGAGCCGGAACCCAGCTGAGGGGACCAGGTAAGTATGAGCCCCACCACTGGTTAGCCACTCTCTAAGTCTTGGATAACCCCTTTAAGCTCTATGAAAACCCCTTTAACGTTAGAAGTTGCAGACCTTGCACAGCACAAGTCTTTTCTCTCTGTATGCTTGTTTTGCTTTTGTTTTTCTGTTGATGGACTGAAGAACAAAGACTAGGGAAATTTCACTGCTGACAATGGAGATACAGATTGCCAGCCATGACTCCATCACTTATGTGCATGGTGCCTGTGATTGACGCTGTTGACATGACGTCCTTGCACTTCAATGTGACCCGTAACTCGGTAAATTGTGAATGGCCTCCAGATACTGAATGGAGAAGACGTCATCCTCTTTATACATTTCATTATAGGCTGTCAACACGTTTCAATAGCATGCGGGAGAATTGGATCCTTGTCCCGATGCATCATTTACGCACCCCCCCTACCCACAAGCCATTGACGACCTCTGCCCAATCTCCAGCTATGACTCACTATTACCTGTAAATCCTCTTCTCTGCACGTCAGCGCCCTCCATCAAACAGAAAGACGATTCATGATTGGAAATAATACACAAAAAACCTGCATACTCAGATCTTCCAGGTAGACTGAGGAGCATTACCGGCACGGGGTACAATTTGGTGGCTAGTTGTTTGTCCCCGTCCTTTGATGCGCCCTACAATGGCGTTCGAGGACGTGTTGAGTGAGAACATTCTGGTTTTCACCGATAATGACGGCTGATGTTTCAGGAGGCAGCATCTTGATATTCTTGGCTGCAGATGAAGGCAGGTACAATACCCAGGGCCACACGTTTCAAGGGAAATGAATGAGAAAGGATATTTCACAGGACCAGAAAGCTAATTTACACTCCTGGTGTGATGTACAGAGAAGACAGGCTCTGCGAAAAATGGACTGCTGCACGGACGTATAGAAAGCAGCGGGTGTGAAAATAAACTGGAATGACGTAAGCCTCCCTTGGATCACAAAGATACAAAGAAAACAAAGGGAGATGAAATGTATATCTGGAAAAATCAAAGCTGTGCTACCTAGTATCTCTGGCTTCCAGGGGCAGATTGGCCATAGACCCTACAGGGAAATTCCTGGTGGACCAATGTGCAGGGGGGCCGCCCAAGCCCTCCTCATGGCCACCAGCCAAGTACATAAAGATCTGATTCTCTCAGCGTTAATTAATGTAGGAGCATCAGGCCCTGTATTGCCATCCATCCATGCTGTGGCACTGGCAGCAGTATTTTGTGCTGCATTGTGGTATTTGGTTCTGCTGGTGCGGTATTTTGTGCTGCATTGTGGTATTTGGTTCTGCTGGTGCGGTATTTTGTGCTGCATTGTGGTATTTGGTTCTGCTGGTGCGGTATTTTGTGCTGCATTGTGGTATTTGGTTCTGATGGGACAGTATTTTGTGCTGCATTGTGGTATTTGGTTCTGCAGAGGCAGTATTTTGTGCCGCACTGTGGTATCTGGTTCTGCTGGGGCGGTATTTTGTGCTGCACTACAGTATTGGTGGCTCCGCCTACTTTTGTTGTCCCTGCCTATTTGTGTTTTCCCGCCTTCTGTCAATTTGGACCCACCTACAACATGGGTCCATTTTTTATTTTTTTATTTTTTTCACTTTAAGTTCCCTAAAGTTCCCAGTCCCTCAACCCAAATTGCTTTAGAAGCTAAATTGACCAGGTTGGTCCGAGCTCACCAACAAGCCCCTTCACTTTACCTTCTAAAAGCGATCAAAGGTGTTAAACTACAGCTAAATATGCTACTCTCCAACAATACAGAAAAAGCCCTCCGCTGGACAGCTTCCTACTACTATAGATATGCCAACAAACCAGACAAGATGCTAGCCCGCCAACTTAAAGCTAGACAGAAAATCAATCAGGTATTCCAAATACGCACAAGCTCAGGACAGACCACATCAAATCCTGACCTTATATACGATACGTTTCATGCTTTCTACAAACGACTCTATTCTAATCCTGGGGCGCATCCTGGATCGATTGGGGAAGATTTTCTATCTTTTATCCCACTTCCGAAACTCACCCCTGAAGCGTCAGCATGTTTAGGCGAAGATATTACGGGGGAGGAAGTAGAATTTACAATTAAAAACCTAAAACTTGGTAAAGCTCCTGGCCCTGACGGGTTTTCTGCACTATATTATAAGAAATTTGCCCCTTCACTAATCCCGCACATCACCCATTATTGTAACCATTTAATGCAAGGTTCCAAGCCCCCGTCAGAATTCCTATCTGCCAAAATCACTGTAATACCCAAGCCAAACAAGGACCCCTTATCGCCCTCCAATTACAGACCCATTTCCCTCCTCAATTTGGATAACAAAATATTTACCTCTATTCTAGCACGCTGCCTTAATAGGCTGCTCCCTGACCTCATACATAAAGACCAAGCGGGCTTCATTCCCGGTAGAGAAGCCCCAGATAACATCCGAAAAATCCTGAATCTAATACAAAGAGCCAACAAAACCAATATCCCTCTGGCGGTGCTAGCACTGGATATAGAAAAGGCCTTTGACACTGTGACTTGGCACTATCTATATAAGGTCCTCTCCTCAATGGGCTTTGGGGGGCCTTTCCTGACAGCAATACAATCCCTGTATTCCACACCCGAAGCAAGCCTTAAATTACCAGCCACGCATAGCTCACCTTTTCAGATTCATAGGGGTACACGACAGGGGTGCCCTCTATCCCCGGCCCTATTTGCTTTGGCAATGGAACCCCTAGCTACCCACATAAGAGCTCACCCGGATATTACCGGTATCTCAGTTGGAGGGAAGGAATATAAACTAAACCGTTTTGCAGACGATATCCTATTGTCCATTACCAACCCCATTATATCCTTTCCCTCTCTAATGAAGATGTTGGATTCCTTCTCAATGACCTCAGGCCTTAAGATTAACCATACTAAATCAGAGCTTCTCCTATGCAATGTTACACCCCTTACTAAATCCCTCATATTCCGAAACTTCCCATTTCAATGCAAACCTCACCATATCCCATATTTGGGAACGCAACTGCCCACAACAATTGACTCAGTTTACAAAATCAACTACCTGCCTCTATATCGCAAGATTAAAGAAGACCTCGTGTCTTGGAATGCTCTTCCAGTATCCTGGGTAGGAAGGATCCATATAATAAGAATGGTAGTTCTCCCCAGACTTCTCTGCTTATTTAGAACCCTCCCCGTACAAATCGTTACCAAAGACCTACGGGCTCTCCAGGCTGTTATCATGAAATTCATCTGGGCAAACAAACGCCCCCGAATATCCAGGATAACGATGTGCCGACATAAAACCCAAGGAGGCCTCTCAGTTCCAGACCTTATAAAATATTACAAAGCAGCCAGATTGGCTCAATTGTTCCTAACCCATCTAGATCCCAAAACACATCTGTTATGGATCCCACTGGAACAATCTATGATTGCTCCTTACACCTGGAGGGCCTTAACTTGGTCTATTCTCCCCCTACCAGATGTCATTCGCACTAATTCTATTCTGTCACACTTTTCCCTTCTCCTATGGAGATCTGTAAGATTTAAGTTCTCATTACAATCTAAACTCTCACCATTAACATACTTGATAGGTAATCCCGTTTTTCTCCCGGGCCTTCAGACACATGCTTTCACATGGTGGATCTCTAATAAACTATGCACTCTCCATAGGTTCCTAACTAGAGGTAAATTGCTTTCTCTATCCGAATTTAAAGATAAATATTCCCCCCCCTGAACGGGAGCAGTTTACTACTAGTCAGATTTCTTCTTTCCTATACTCGCTGCGGGCAAATAATCAAACCATTGATTTCACTCCCTTTGAGCGATTAGTTACCTACTCACTATACAAACAAGGCTTATTGTCCCAGATTTATGGAGTGCTTAACGCACCACCAGAGGGGGTCAAGTTACCCTATATAGTCAGGTCCATAAATATTGGGTCATCGACACAATTCAAACATTTTTGGCTCTATACACCACCACAATGGATTTGAAATTAAACGAACAATATGTGCTTTAACTGCAGACTGTCAGCTTTAATTTGAGGGTATTTACATCCAAATCAGGTGAACGGTGTAGGAATTACATCAGTTTGCATATGTGCCTCCCACTTGTTAAGGGACCAAAAGTAATGTGACAATTGGCTTCTCAGCTGTTCCATGGCCAGGTGTGTGTTATTCCCTCATTATTGTGTCAATGAGCAGATAAAAGGTCCAGAGTTCATTTCAAGTGTGCTATTTGCATTTGGAATCTGTTGCTGTCAACTCTCAAGATGAGATCCAAAGAGCGGTCACTATCAGTGAAGCAAACAATCATTAGGCTGAAAAAACAAAACAAACCCATCAGAAAGATAGCAAAAACATTAGGCGTGGCCAAAACGACTGCTTGGAACATTCTTAAAAAGAAGGAATGCACCGGTGAGCCCAGCAACACCAAAAGACCCGGAAGACCACAGAAAACAACTGTGGTGGATGACCGAAGAATTCTTTCCCTGGTGAAGAAAACACTCTTGACAACAGTTGGCCAGATCAAGAACACTCTCCAGAAGGTAGGTGTATGTGTGTCAAAGTCAACAATCAAGAGAAGACTTCACCAGAGTGAATACAGAGGGTTCACCACAAGATGTAAACCATTGGTGAGCCTCAAAAACAGGAAGGCCAGATTAGAGTTTGCCAAACGACATCTAAAAAAGCCTTCACAGTTCTGGAACAACATACTATGGACAGAAGAGACCAAGATCAACTTGTACCAGAGTGATGGGAAGAGAAGAGTATGGAGAAGGAAAGGAACTGCTCATGATCCTAAGCATACCACCTCAAAGTGAAGCATGGTGGTGGTAGTGTCATGGAGTGGGCATTTATGGCTGCCAATGGAACTGCTTCTCTTGTTTTTATTGATGATGTGACTGCTGACAAAAGCAGCAGGATGAATTCTGAAGTGTTTTGGGCAATATTATCTGCTCATATTCAGCCAAATGCTTCAGAACTCATTGGACGGTGCTTCACAGTGCAGATGGACAATGACCCAAAGCATACTGCAAAAGTAACCAAAGAGGTTTTTAAGGGAAAGAAGTGGAATGTTATGCAATGGCCAAGTCAATCACCGGACCTGAATCCGATTGAGCATGCATTTCACTTGATGAAGACAAAACTGAAGGGAAAATTCCCCAAGAACAAGCAGGAACTGAAGACAGTAGCAGTAGAGGCCTGGCAGAGCATCACCAGGGAGGAAACCCAGCGTCTGGTGATGTCTATGCGTTCCAAACTTCAGGCTGTAATTGACTGCAAAGGATTTGCAACCAAGTATTAAAAAGTGAAAGTTTGATTTATGATTATTATTATGTCCCATTACTTTTGGTCCCTTAACGGCACATATGCAAACTGTTGTAATTCCTACACCATTCACCTGATTTGGATGTAAATACCCTCAAATTAAAGCTGACAGTCTGCAGGTAAAGCACATCTTGTTTGTTTCATTTCAAATCCATTGTGGTGGTGTATAGAGCCAAAAATGTCAGAATTGTGTCGATGTCCCAATATTTATGGACCTGACTGTATGAGGGCGTGGGAGGAGGATATACATATGGATTACTCTGTATCCGGATAGTGCCAACGTTCCCAGACCCTTACCAAGGGGTGATGGCAAACCACATTAGCAGATACGTCTATAAAAATCCTACACAAGACCTATCTGGTACCAACAAGATTGCACCGTATTTATCCTGAAGTATCTCCCAGATGCTTTCAAGGCTGTGAGGAGGATGGTACAATGCTCCAGATTTGGTGGACGTGCCCAATAGTTAGGAGGTTTTGGAACCAGATTAGCAAAATATTAACATCCGTATTGGGTTGTGTTTACCCTACTTCTCTCCAATTATGTCTCCTAGGAGACAAACCCTCCTGGCTTCAATATGCCAAATTTAAACTATCACAATTCATACTCCTGGCGGCTAGAATACATATAGCTTTCAAATGGCGATCTCCCTCACTTAGTTATCAAGCAGTTTTAGATAGGATTAACAGGATCCTTTTATATGAACGGCTAACGGCTATTCGTATGGATACTTTCATTACTTTTGAAAAGTTCTGGGAACCATGGCTGTCCTCCTCCCACTCCACAGATCTCCGTTATTGCATTACTTTGTGATTGATATTAACCTAGCTGGATGTTTTCTTCGAATTCTTGGCAATTGAAACTGTACTTCATATTGGCTATGCAAATCGCTGATGCTGCATACCTTTGTTTAACTAATGTATATGCTATAATAGGAATGCCACCCAATAATGTTGTATCCTCAACTTATGTTCATGTTTACAACATATTCTATTATGTATTGACATGATTTTTTTTGCATAAATCCTTCAATAAATACCCCATTGAAACATAAAGTTCCCAGTCCGCCCCTGCTTGAGGTGATGTCATAATTAACCTTAGAGGTCATAAATGTGGGGCAGCTTGATAGAGTTCTTCAAAGTGCAATGAAATGTATAAACCAGGTAGGATTTAGGTTTATTCTTGACTCGAAATGACTTGAAATTAACATTTCATATATAACTCTAATGCCCCCTTCTAAACTAACTAATCCCCCACCCATTTGGATCCTGGCTCAAAAGCTACAGGGTTTCTTTATGATACTCCATATTATAAATCATCAGCCGAAACACTGGGACGGTTTTAATACGGCAGTAGATCTGTATGTCCCTGTGTCTTGTCAGAGATTTTGGTCTCCAATGGTCTCCATGGCATACGACCATTGGAGATAGTTGTTTCCAGTGGTCTTCAGGTCCGTGTTCTGTGAGACTCGGATCTGGATAGTGTATGCCCCATGGGTCTGTGTGGAAAAAACGGAGGCGTGAATAGTACCACTTTCTTCTGTGGGCCACGGCCAGCACACAGCTGTAATTTATATTTGTGTGAACAATGTCTTAAACTGATAGATTGTGCACATCTTGTAGAGCGAAAAACATGGCGCTCATATCCACATTTATCCAGCTTCTTAGTATACATATTTGATCTAACTCTGTAAGCCAACTTGCCAGCTTCATGGCGACCTCGTTTAAGTGGGCCCCTATGCTATTGGGTGAGGCACCACATGGCGATGCTGTTCTATAACTCAGCACCCCAAGGGTGGACTGGGAGCTTAAAGTGGCCCTGGAAAAAAAAACTAAAAGTGGCCCCATGTAGTACGTGGGTCCAAGTTGATAAAAGGTGGGACAACAGAAGTAGGTGTGGTCAGCACAAACAAAATACCACCCCGGCAGAACCAAATAACACAGTGCAGCACAACATACTGCCGTAGCAGAACCAGATATCACAGTGCAGCACAAAATACTGCTGTCTGCCCCACAGTGTGAACCTGTCATCGTCCTAAGGATGGCAATATCATTCAATTCAGAAGTGCACCTGCGGCCACTGGCCAGGTACATAAGTGCCTGATTCTCCTACATTAATTAACGCAGAGAGCATCAGGTTTTTATGTACCTTGCTGGTGGCCAAGAGCAGGGATTAAGTGCCCCCCTGGGCATCGACCTACCAGGAAATCTCCCTGTAGGGTCTATTGCCAATCCGCCCATGCAGCACCCACCGGAGGAGGCAATCCAACAGCCCCACTGCAGCCTTGCTTTGAGACTAGGCTCCAATGACTCTGGTCCACACTAATCCACACCATAGCGACTACAGTTCAAGGGCCCACCTGAAAGAGGTCATTGTGAAGTTGTCAAGTGGATCAGAATGAGAACCTTATGTTCATTTTTTTTTTTACAATTACTTAGCAGGAATAAATCCATAAAGTGTAACATGTGGATGGGGGATCCCTGGCTTTTTGTCTACAGTTTTGGTTAATCTAGTTTTTTTATGGCTACAGAATGCTCCCAGTACATATACTAGTTGTAACCATACCCTCACATTGACCCGGCATAGTACATACACTGATTGCAGCCATAGACTGCCATTGACCCGGCATAGTTCATATGCTGATTGTGGCCATAGACTCCCATTGACCCGGCATAGTGCATATGCTGGTTGTAGCCATAAACTCCCATTGACCCGGCGTAGTAGAATTCTGCATTGTACTTGTCCTTTGTTATTCCTCCTGGAAATTACTAAATAAATTGACAACTGGGTATTAGCATTCCCCATGTTAATAAGAGTGTGTCCCTACACCGCTTGACACATCTACCACTGGTTGGATAATCTCAAAATTTGTAGAGACAGGTAGAACTAGCCCCCTACCTTCAAGAGCCCAATATTAGCCAAATGGTACACCACTATGGAATGTATGCCCTGGCATGGGGAGAGCTCAGTGGTCACCCAAGAATTCTTTTCTTTGACCAGTTATATATCCATAGGTCATAGAGTTAAAGGGGTTTTCCAAGATATACTGATGACTTATCCTCTGGATAGTAGACAAAAGTGTTTGTAGAGCAGCACCCACGGACATAAATGGCCACACCGGTAATGCAACAGCCGAGCCACGACCACAGATCCTCAGCAGTCAACCGTATAGTAAATGAAGAGAGGTAGCGGCAGCATCTCCAGTGAATCTTTTATTAGACGGACTTTACAGAAAGTGTGCCATAAAATCAAGCAGCAACGTTTCGGCTGCATCCCAGCCTTTGTCAAGCCTAATACAGGGAGATAATCTCTACCCTTTTAAAAGCTGTGAGCGCTGCAACCTTTTCTTTGCCCTTCCTAGGCCAGTGACGACACGTTCATGTGTCATGTGGCCTAGACGCAGCTCAGCCCCACACCAAGCACAGCCGCTATACAACGTAAAGGGCAGGCGCTCACTGTAGCATCGATGCCTTCTCAAAACAGCTGATCGGCAGGGTGCGCTTTCATTCACTTTTGGGGGCCTGTTCTGGAAATCGGAGCCCATCCCAGAGGTGGGAACCGCACCTATCTCACATGGATGGCATATCCTTCCAATAGATCACCAACGTCTGAGATGAGACAACCCCGTTAACTATTTTAGATTTGTGGGTCAGCTGTCAAAGAACCCACTGAACTTCAACCTGGTGGCCAGCAAGTTGCTGTCAAATGTTGCTTGCGTTGCAGTCTACGATTGAGCATGTGACCAAAAATCCAACAGGTTTGGTTGCATTATTTTGCATACCCCAACATAACCACACAACATTCCTTCGATGCAATCTCACCATGCAACTGCAATTTGCAAGTCTCTATGTAGCCCTAGCCAAAACGAAAGATTCCTCAAGGTTCACTGGAGCCTGAATGATTTTCCAGGAATCCATCATGAGTAGGGTTATTGGCTACGCTCGGGTCCACTACCCCATCCTTTAGCTAACTAACCCTCCCCATTTTCTCTCCCAATAACCACACACAGCCACTGTTTGGATTAAATCGGCCACAGCAGCCGTCTTTTATTAAATAATATAAATAACATGAATAAACATAACACTTGATATAACAATGACATATATATATAAATATATATACATGTCTAACTGACGAGGGAGGTCCTAAAAGCCGCCTAACTGCACCTTAAACGACCACAAACCACCACGGCAATTCCATCTTGCCCCCAGCCGCGTACCACAAGCTCGGGGACACCAACTGACGGACGCCATACCAAGCCAACCAGGTGCCCCAACTCTGAGAGTCCAGCCCCACCATTGAGGCCCTCTCATTCACCGTTACCATCCAGTAGCCCCAGCTTCTATGACCTCCCCCCGCCACGACTGCTGCGACAAACGCAACACTTAAAGACACACTCCGTCCACCACCCCTTATCCATTTTTTTTTTTTTTACATACCTTTATTTATTTATAAAATACCTTTTTTTTTATATATATATATATATATACATCCCTTCTATAATATACCGTTGCCGCCCTGAAACATCCAAGTAAACACTAAGGGAGGGAGGGAGGGAGATGCTGGCTCTCTGCTTCCTAAAATGGCGGGCGCTATCCTGCCTCACCACTACTTCAGCCTGCCGCTCCCCGCCCCTTCCTAGCTCCTCCCCCCTTTCCCTGCACGCTTCCACTTAACCCTTACCTTGCCTGACCCTTGCTCACAAAACCCCTCATGCCGGCCTCCCTTGAAGCGTGCCGCTTCGTCTGGCCTCACTTGAGTAGGGTTATTGGCTACGCTCGGGTCCACTACCCCATCCTTTAGCTAACTAACCCTCCCCATTTTCTCTCTCAATAACCACACACAGCCACTGTTTGGATTAAATCGGCCACAGCAGCCGTCTTTTATTAAATAATATAAATAACATGAATAAACATAACACTTGATATAACAATGACATATATATATAAATATATATACATGTCTAACTGACGAGGGAGGTCCTAGAAGCCGCCTAACTGCACCTTAAACGACCACAAACCACCACGGCAATTCCATCTTGCCCCCAGCCGCGTACCACAAGCTCGGGGACACCAACTGACGGACGCCATACCAAGCCAACCAGGTGCCCCAACTCTGAGAGTCCAGCCCCACCATTGAGGCCCTCTCATTCACCGTTACCATCCAGTAGCCCCAGCTTCTATGACCTCCCCCCGCCAACAACGCGCAGCTTGACAGCCCTTAAGCTCGCGCGTTCCGCCACACCCGGAGGGCTGTTTCAATACCTCCCTGCAAGTCCAGTGACCACAAATCAATGCCCACCGCATTGAGGTGGACTCCATCCTGTCTCCAAAAGCCTCCTGTTCCTGCTTCCAACTCGGGGTGCCTCACCACCACCGCCCCATGTTTGGCACAGAACCGCCCAATCACCCTGTTCAGCTTAATCCTAGCCTTATTCAACCTTTCCACCGATCTCGCCTCCCTCCAGACCTTCCTGGGGACAATGTCCGACCACACAGTGACAACTGACGGGAAGAGGGACCACAAACGCAAAAAATCAAAACGGATATCCCTGATCAACTCTCTGCAAGGTCGGACCCCTAGGTCATTTCCCCCAACATGCAACACCAAGACATCTGGGACTCTATCTAACCTGGCTTGCCGATGAACCTCCTGCAAAACATTACCCCACACCATACCTCTACGTCCGATCCATCTTACTATGGCCATCCCCCGATCAAACCCCAACTGCCGCCTATTCTGCCGAACATCCGCTCGCAATGCCCCCCAGAACACGAACGAATGGCCCAGGATCCATACTAACAACGGGGCATCACCTGAAAAAAGAACAAGACAAACATGGTTAGACTCAGCCTTAAACTGCCCCTAAACGCACATACAGCCGAAAACGTTCCGACTCCCACCTCCCAATACGCTTAATCACTTCATCTCGCACCCCTAAGCGAGCAGCCTCCGTGGCAGCACCTATCCTGAAGGAATGACCCGTAAACTTGCCAGAGTCCATTCCCAGATTACGCAAACATTTCTTGAATACCGCTATAAATTGAAATCGCGATAAAAAGGAGCCATCCTCGTGTCTGAGAATCGGGCCTGCCGCGACCCCTGCCCTTCCTTGAAAATCCCGCAAACACCGTACTGGACACAAGAGACATCCCGGCACCTCAAACAATGAGACTAAATGACCCCTCCCCTCCTGATCCGTCTTTGAAAATCTCAGAGAAATCACCACCCTGTCGTCATATAGCGTTACATCCTCACACCTCAGACCCCCTTCCCGCCGCACACTTGCACACACTAACTCCCCTAAACAAAAGGCCCCGAAAAAAGCCAGAGCAAAGGCTAGTCTAAATAAGCTCACCTCCCAAGCCGAGCGACACACTTCAGCTGCCTGCTCCCCTAACTGTAACAATAATGAAAAAGACACCGGTAGGCGGGAATCTTTTACGCGCTGAAACCTTCTATAACCCTTCAAAATTTGTCGGACCAAAAAGGACTTAGTAATGTCCGAGGAATTCCGCAACTTGAATCCGAAAGCCAAGCCCGCCATGCAACCATTGATCTTGGCAACCGACCAACCTTGATCCTTCACGTGGCCAATGAAAAGTAACAACGGAATTTCCCCGTCCAGTACCTCGACCCCTAGGTCCTTACACCACTGCTGCCACCTACTCCAAGCCCTATCATACATCCTCCACGTGCCTTCACTCAATGATGCCTGCAAGAGAGCAGCTACGGTACCTCCAGGATCTCCCACAACGACTCTGGACACACCAATCCGACCTGACTCGCATCCGGGGCCAGCTGGCGAAACCGCTCCCACTGAAAACGAGAAAGTGCGTCAGCTATACAGTTAGAGGAACCAGGCACATGCACCGCAAACACCCAAGCATTAAGGGACAAGCACCGGAGAACCAACTGCTGCAACAGGCAAATAACCGGGGGGGAAGAAGCCGTTACACTATTGATGGCTTGCACAACTCCCAAGTTGTCACAATGGAAACGGACTTTCTTGTGCCGAAACTTCTCCCCCCAGAGCGTGACTGCCAACACAATGGGGAATAGTTCCAGCAATGCCACGTTTTTTACCCATCCTTTTAGTACCCAGGACTCAGGCCACTGACCCGCACACCACTGCCCTTCACAGTACGCCCCAAAACCCACTCCACCCGCAGCATCCGTGAACAATTCGAAATCAAACGCATCAACCACCCCCCCCATAACTAATGCTCTGCCATTAAACTGCTGTAAAAAAGAATCCCAAACCTTCAAATCCCCTTTCAACTCCCTGCCTAGCCTAATAAAATGGTGGGGAGACACCACACCTCCTGTCGCCGAAGCCAATCTCCTACTAAAAATGCGGCCCATTGGGAGGATTCTGCATGCAAAATTTAATTTGCCCAACAAAGACTGCAGGTCCCGCAGGCGAATCTTTTTTGCTGTCAATGCCGCCGCCACCTCTGTCCTTAAATCTGACACTTTGTCTACTGGTAGCCTACACTCCATCCGCAGTGTATCGATGACAATACCCAAAAAGCTTAGTTCAGTAGCCGGCCCCACCGTTTTATCCACCGCTAAAGGGACTCCAAAACACTCAAAAACAGACTGCAATGTGGATAACAACAACGAACAAACCCTAGATCCCCCCGGCCCCAAACACAGGAAATCATCCAAATAATGAATGATAGAGTGACAACCTGAATCCTGAACCACCACCCACTCCAGAAAAGAACTGAAACGCTCAAAATATGCACACGATATTGAACAGCCCATTGGCAAACACCTATCCACAAAATAAGCGCCATTCCAAAAACAACCCAGTAAATACAAACTATCCGGGTGAACTGGCAACAACCGAAATGCCCCTTCAATGTCACATTTTGCCAACAGGGTACCCGGACCCAGCTTCCTTACCCATTCCACAGCCGCATCAAAGGAGGCATAAACCACAGAACAAAGTTCGGGGTCAATGCCCTCATTGACCGACGCACCCTTAGGGAATGATAAATGGTGGATGAGCCTAAATTTGTTAGGCTCCTTCTTAGGGATCAAACCCAAAGGGGAAACTCGCAAGTTACTGATGGGTGATTTAACAAACGGACCATCCATCCTCCCTAGGGAAACCTCTTTAGCTAACTTTGCTGTCACTATGTCCGGGAACTGCAATGCCGAACGCAAATTCTTCCGCTTCTCTATGACTGGTAACGGGTATGAAGGTATATGAAAACCGAACTTAAACCCCAAACACAAAAATTCAGCTAACTCCTGGTTCGGATATCTATTTAGATGCCCCACCATCCTTTCCACTCGCACTGGGGTCTGCCCCTTTTGCAAAACTATCCCCACCTCTCTGTCTACCCCCTCTAAAACATCTGCTAGCCCCATGGCCCCCGCCACACACGGAACATTCATGCCTAAATTTGCATTTTTGGCCGAATTTGCAATTTCCCTCATTGAAAAGGAAGCAGTATCCTCTTCCAACTGGGGGCGTCCCTGTACCTTGCTGTACCCCAACCCCTGACTCACTCCGAAAGGACTGACCACTCCTGCCTGGCGCTGTCACCCTCATCCATAACGCAATGTCCTTATGGTCCCATCTCATATTAGGACGGACCGCTTTCCTCTGACGAAACTGTTCGTCATACCGTAACCACCCGGAACCCCCATACACTCTATAGGCTTCCCCAATAGCATCTAAATAGCAAAATAAAGGGGAACAGCATTCCGGACTCTTCTCCCCAATTACACTCGCCAAAATAGCAAAGGCCTGCAGCCAATTACTAAATGACCTGGGGATGAGGCGATAACGACGCTTATCATCCTCCTCCTTCCTTACTCCGTCCTTCTTTACCACATCAAGGTTGAAACGTTCCAACGGAAGCAGCGAAAAAATTTCTATATACTCTCCCTTCCAAATTTTCTCACGAACCTCCGTTTTCAAATGCGCTCCCAGGGGACCCTCAAAGCAGACATACACCTCCCCTTTTGCGGCGTCATCTAATCTGGGCCTATCCTCCTCACCTCCCGCCTGCGTCTGCACTGACACTGATTCGGCTACACCTGTGCTATTGGTCACTGCTACATTACTATTGCTAGCGGTCGCCGGTACATTGCTATTTTCTGTCCCCAACCCCCACGCTGCTAAGGGGGTAGCCCCCATTGCCCCCCTATCTTGACTAATCCCCGCTAAACCACACAGCAAGCGCCCCAAACCACCGATAATAGCACTATTGCTCCCACCCACCTCAGGCGCCACATTAAATAAAGATAACAGTGTTCCCAGTGATGTCTCACCTAGCTGCCCGGGTGCTGTGAACCCGGCAGCCGCAGGTCCTGATTCCTGACGGACGACTCCTGGATCCACGACGTTCCTTTGATGGGTACTTGCGCTGTTCGCCGGCAGCACCCCAGCCTTATCACTGCTGGGTGCGTTAGGGATGGCTCCGGGACGCCCTCTATCCTCGACGGTGTCAGGACCAGTAGCGAACTGTCCGCCCTCAGGAAATGGCCTGCGCACCTCCCTGTCCTCCACATAAGCATCTGCGCACCTGTCTTCATGCCCAAGAGGCCTGCTCTGGGGCGGGGAGCCGGCCAGAACAGCCTCGTCCTCATCCTCTGTAAGAAGCTCATCTTGGCAAGGCCTGCGCCCGTCCCTGGCACCTACAGGCGCAGCCTCGTGTGCCAATAAAAGGGGCTCATCCTGTAAGGGCCTGCGCCGGGCCGCCTTGGCCGACCGCGCAGCCCCGCTGCTGCCTCTGCTGCCACTACCTCTCCCTCGCTGAGCAGGCCTCCGGCTCCTGGGAACAGGAGGGGATCCTGCCGAACCAGGTCCTGACTCCCCTGCTGCTGCCACGATGGGCTGAGGGGAAGGCCCCACAGCCTCTGGAGGGTCCCGCCGGACATATGGATTCCTCCCACGCCGGGAGGCCGCAGGAGCCCTGGAATGCTCCCGGCGTGGAGGGTCCCTTGTGGGGCTCCTGACACGGCGCCGGACCCGGGGGGGTAAATCGGGGCTCAGGCGCGCCGGCGGCCGTACCCGCCGCGGCCGTGTAGCTGCTGGATTAGGGCTAGACGTGCCCACCTCCGCCCCCCCTAGCAATGCGGTCACCTGCTGCTCCAGCCAGTCACTGCCCCTGGTGTCCGCCGCTTCCCTCAATCGCCGCAGCATCGCCTCCACTGCTTCTGCCATTGCAGTATGCGATGCTGCACTTCAGATGCTAGATGCTGGCTCTCTGCTTCCTAAAATGGCGGGCGCTATCCTGCCTCACCACTACTTCAGCCTGCCGCTCCCCGCCCCTTCCTAGCTCCTCCCCCCTTTCCCTGCACGCTTCCACTTAACCCTTACCTTGCCTGACCCTTGCTCACAAAACCCCTCATGCCGGCCTCCCTTGAAGCGTGCCGCTTCGTCTGGCCTCACTTTCTCCAGACTTTGACATTTTCCATTGTTCTTTTACATATTGACAGATTATAGGGTGACACAACTCCTGCACCCCGCACCCTGAGCTTGAGGTTCTGCTATACCGATAAGTGAATTTTTTTGCAGCGCAGGCGCCGAACATTCTTCTCACATTGTGTGTGACTGTAAGTCTGCTGGCAGTATTGAGAGTGATTGTTAGTATCTGTGAAGGCGTCGAATGGAGAAGCAATATGTCAGATTGTGCAAAAATAACAAAACTCCCAGCTGCCGGCTTGGACTTCTTGTTCTGTAATGAGCAGCACAGGCAGTTCCAAACTTCAGCCTTGCAGAGTGATGGAAGTTTGGGGGAGGTGTTTGCATATTTTCCCCATTTTGTCCTTGATCTGTTGGAGGTGACAATTCACGTGGGCGGCAGTAAAGATGGTATTTTATAGAAAGTGACTGTACTTGCTCCTTTTTCTGCCTCAATTCCAGTAGGGCAGGGATAAAGCTGTACTGTAAGAGTGTACAGTATGTAAAATATCACGTCGATCACTGCGGTGCTGGAGCTGTGGTGCAGTGGGTATCTGGTCTGGAATATAGGCACTATTACCATTCTGATTGAGCCCTTAAAGGGGATATCCGGGCTACAGATATTGATGACCTATCCGCAGGATAGGTCACCAATATCAGCTCGTTGGGGGTCTGACAAACTGATCAGCTGTGTCAGGCTGCTGCAGCGCCAGACACTAACATTGTACAGGATAGAAGGCTCCGCACGGTATCTCTGCACAGCCACAACATAGTATATAGAGCTGTCTGCCTCTGGCTCCACAGCAGCCCGAAACAGCTTATTGGTGAAGGTGCCGGGTGTCAGACCCCCAACAATCTGATACTGCTGTCCTGTGCAGAGGGTAGGTCATTACTGTCTATAGCCCGGAGAACCCCTTTCAGCAGAACATACACATTAAGGTAGACATTTATTAAGGCCAGAGTTTTCCATGCTAGAGGAAGCGCCAAGGTGATGTAGAAGCACAGGCCTCTACATAAATTTGGCGCTTCGTTCCGACAGCCTGTGCCTTAATGGGGTTATCCAAACCTGAAAAACCCACTCACAATGCCCGGGCCCCTCATACATACAGTATTTACGTCCCCAACAAATAGTAAGTATGGGGATGATAATTCCTTTACATATGTTTCCTATTTTTCTGACTTTTTTTCTCTCTTTCCAGGTGGCAGACTTTGATTTCTCTCCGGTTAGTGAGAAGTATGAAGCTCTTCCAGAGTACAAAGAAATCCAGGCAGGACACCTATGCTGTTCATACTGCACTTCTGTCAGCCCCTCTGAGGAAGGAGAGCAGAGTGGAGAAACCCAGCCCCTCCTCCATCCATCAGCCACACCCACGAGGAGCTACACTTTGTGACCTGGGTTTAATATTGCGCTGCCTATAGTGTTGCCTTAATGAGCTCTGTGCTTGCTGTACAGTTCACTATTGTACCCACGGGACTGTAAGTTTTGAATGCATTATTAGGACATACAGTTGTGTTCAAAATAATAGCAGTCATACATCACTAACCTGATCAATCACTGTTTTTGATAGAAATGATATTTCTACATGGCAAAAAATTTACTAGCAGGTGTAGTAGAGTATTAGAAACCCAACAGACCCAACAGTCATGACATGCATGCTGCCGATTCTCTGTAATTCAATCACTTATTGAAAGGGGCATGTTCAAAATGATAGCAGTGTGGAGTTTAATGAGTGAGGTCATTCATTCTTTGAAAAACAGGTGGCAATTATTGTCCTTATTTACGAAAGGAAGGAAGGCAGAAAATGTTGTACATGCTGGTTACAGTGCATTCTGAGTAAAATGGGTCGTTCCAGACATTGTTCAGAAGAACAGTGTACCTTGATTAAAAAGTTGATTGGAGAGGGGAAAACATATAAAGAAGTGCAGAAAATGATAGGCTGCTCAGCTAAACTGATCGCAAATGCTTTAAAATGGCAACCAAAACCTGAAAGACGTGGAAGAAAGCGAAAAACTACTATTCGAATGGATAGGAGAATAGCCAAAATGGCAAGGACCCAGCCAACAATCATCTCCAGGAAGATCAAAGAAGGTCTAAAGTTACCTGTGAGTACTGTTACTATTAGAAGACGCCTATGTGAAGCCAAGCTGTCTGCAAGAAGCTCCCGCAAAGTCCCACTGTTAAAAAAAAAGACATGTGCTGAAGAGGTGACAATTTGCCAAAGAGCACATTGACCGGCCTAGAGAGACATTTTGTGGACTGATGAAAGTAAGATTGTTCTTTTTGGGTCTAGTGGCCGGAGACAGTTTGTCAGACGACCCCCAAACACTGAATCCAAGCCACAGTAGACTGTGAAGACAGTGACGCATGGCGGCGCAAGCATCATGATATGGGGATGTTTCTCATACTACGGTGTTGGGCCTATTCATCGCATACCAGGGATCATGGATCAGTTTAAATACATCAGAATACTTGAAGAGGTCATGCTGCCTTATGCTGAAGAGGAAATGCCCTTGAAATGGGTGTTCCAACAAGACAACGACCCCAAACACCCCAGTAAACGTGCAACATCTTGGTTCCAGACCAACAAGATTGATGTTATGGAGTGGCCAGCCCAATCACCGGATCTTAATCCAATAGAAAACTTGTGGGGTGACATCAAAAATGCAGTTTCTGAGGCAAAACCAAGAAATAGAGAAGAACTGTGGAATGTAGTCCAATCATCCTGGGCTGGAACACCTGTTCACAGGGGCAGAAGTTGTCTGACTCCGAGCAACACAGACGTACAGCAGTTCTCAGAAACAGCGGTTATACAACTAAATATTAGTGAAGTGATTCAAAGGAAAGCAAAATCTTCAAACATTTTTCAGTTTATATAGTGAATGTTTGAGTTTGTAAAGAAGAATACAAACACAGCTATTTTTTTGAACAGTCTAATATTCACTTTTCTTCAATTTTTTTAGAGGAACAACACAGATTTGATATATTTTTCTTCATGTTTTGATTTGGAATAAAATGTGTAGTGTTCCCAATGCATTTGTGTGTATGGAAATAAAAGCGATTAGAAGGATTTTGAGCTTTATTCACTTTTTTAAACACACTGCTATTATTTTGTACACAACTGTACCTAGCAAAACTAAATGGGGGAGAGTTATCTAAACTAGTGCAACGAAAAAGTGGAGCAGTTGCCCATAAGAGCCAATTAGGACCGAAATCTGATTTGCTGTTATGGACAAAAGCTCTATATTTCCTTTGTACCAGTTTTGATAAATCCCCCCTGCTTTGAGAATAATGCACTGCATTGCCTTTGCTTGAATGCAAGTTTACAGAAAAGTCATCCATCGAATGCCATAAACAGATAAGAAAATTGTAGGAAAAGGACGGAGCGGGCACTGCAATCATGGCAGGATTGCCCTCACTATACAGTACTAGGAGGGCCCATTGAGAGACGCGTTCCACCAATGAAGCCATAGATTTTACACCACTAGGAGCACGATGAGGCCAGTACTGACGGTCGGGCTAGTGGACACACATTAGCCTGTGAAGAATCCCGACTGACAACTCTTGTCTGGAGTACACATTCACACCTGGTTCACATACCAACATCAGTCATGCAGTTTAAACATTAGGACTGTGTGAGACATTCCTTCCGTAACCTGCTACATACCTGTACCCTGCTAATTACCCTCTGTGACAACCAGCGGAGAATAAAAGTGAATGTAAAATTCCATTAATCTGGACTAGACTCAATGAATCCATGCTACAAAAATAGTCCCATGTTCTATTCATAGAGACGTAATTGATAATCCAGCACTTCCTGCCATGGCGTCAGCACCACGCATGCTGGACATCCCGGTGGACCAGGTGCCCATCTGTCATGGATCTGCTGCCCAGTTGTTGGAGACCAATTGCTAGGGATTAGAAATTTGCTACAATTTCCTAGGCCTTCGAATCACCTCTGTCTTTTTTGTGCCCCCACCTGACTGGCGTCCATTTTCACTAATCTTTTGGTGCCAAAAAGTGGCACCGTCTGTAATGATGCATTTTATCGCTTCTCTTAGGCGTGCCCCTCTTTAAGACAGCTGACGTTAGAAGTAGAGATGAGCCAAGTATTCCAAAATACGATTCAACGGTTTTGCCGAATTTTACAAAACAATTTGCTTTGCGACGAAGTACATTTCTTTGTAAGTAGTGGTTGCAATGACAGGAAAATGGCAATTGTGCCGCTCCCCGTCATTGTACCCCTCAGATGCCGCGTTCATAGATGATCACGGAATCTGATAGTAATAACAGAGTGTTAAATAAAATTTTAAAAAAACTAAATAAATCATACTTACTTCATCAATTTTCTTGTGTTGGGTCGGCCGCCGCCATCTTGATTGAAGATCTGGCGCAAAATCTTGCGTGGCCCATGATGACGTCATCACGTTGGCCGCCATGGTGACGTCATAAGTCACTGTGCACAGGATTTCATGTGAGATCTTCAAGCAAGATGGCAGCAGCCGACCCGTCACGAGCAAATGGATAAGGTAAGTATGATTTTTTTTGTGTTTTACACTATTTCAGGTAAAATTTATTTGCTGCCACGAGGCATGAGGAAATTTATCCTGACTTTGATTCGCACAGCACTAGTTAGAAGTGTCTAAAACACATTAAAGGGGTTGTCCAAGTGTGTGAAGGGGTTTTCTGGGATTTTAATATTGATGACCTATCCTCAGGATCAGATCGGCGGGGATCCGACACCCGGCACCCCCTGCCGATCAGCTGGTTGAAGAGAACGCCGCGCTCTGTGCCAGCGCAGCCTTCCCTTAATTGTTTACCTGCTCGCCGTCGACATCGCAGCGGCGATCAGGTGTAATTACAAGAAGCCGTCCCATTCATTTCAATGGGACATATCCTTCCTATTCAAGTGTATACTCCAGAGCTGTCCCGTTGAAGTAAACGGGACAACTTGTAATTACACCTGCTCACCGCTGCGATGTCGACGGCGAGCATGTACATAATGAAGGGAAGGCTGTGCTCGCACGGAACAGGCCTTCTCTTCAACCAGCTGATTGGCTGGGGTACCAGGAGTCGAACTCCCACCGATCAGATACTGATGACCTATCCTTAGAATAGGCATCAGTATTAGGGCTCATGCACACGACCGTATGTATTTTGAGGTCCACAAAAAACGGATCCGCAAAAAATACGAATGGCGTCCGTGTGCATTCCGTATTTTGCAGGACGGAACAGCTGGCCCCTAATAGAACAGAACTATCCTTTTCCGTAATGTGAATAATAATAGAACATGTTCTATTATTTTGCGGAATAGACATACGGAAACGGAATGCACATAGGTTAACTTTTGGTTTTTTTGTGGCCCCATTGAAATCAATGGTTCCCCATACGGTATGCAAAAAAAAAAAGGAACGAACACGGAAAGAAAATACGTTCATGTGCATGAGCCCTTAAACAGAAAACCCCTTTAAAAAAAATGTCTCCATTTTTGTTTTGCAGCGTGCAACAGAATTTGGTAAAATTTCAAGTGTGCCTCAATTTATTTCTTTTTTTTAATATTTTATATGGCACCAACATTCTGCATATATGTTATTTGTGGTCGTGGCAACCAAGAGAATGCACCCCGTCCTACCTAATTACCCTGCCCCTAAGCGGTTAGAGTCATGCCGCAACCGCGCCGTAGTAGAGACGCCTGAAAGAGGGCATCCCCTTTGAGAGTAGTAGGCAGTAAGGGTGGGTGGGTGGGGAAACTCTGCTGCGTCGTACAAGGTGGAAGGGGCGCTGGCCGTTGAAGTAGGCAGCCAAGCCCCTCCCACAAATACAGGCCAATGAATCGGCCTTACACATAACGAATTCCCCCAATATGTGATTTCCCTTATCTCTCACACATATGGAGCAGCATTGAATGTTTTTTTGCACAGCTACAGTGACCCAATTCAGTTCAGTGCACAGTGATCATTGGTTGCATGATGGGTGTCCTAGCCAAGATCACCATGTAGTCCCAGCTTGAATCCAAGGATGATCCCACCTCAAATTAAGATGATGCATCTGTAAGATAGAGCAAGCCTTGGAGGAAAGGGTGCCTAAGCATCAGGGCTCCCTGCCCTCCCAGTATCACTTGGTGAAGGTGGAAAACATTATCATTGGAGGTACCTTTTAACTTTTCCGTATGTTTTTGACGTGTTGGAGGAAACACAAGAACATACCAACCTCATGTAGATGTTGCTGGTGAGATTTGTACCCAGGTTCTTAGTGCTGCTGGGACAAAGTGCCACTGAGCCACCTTGCCTACACAGAATATTAGTCTTGGGGATAACTTACTTACTCGTAGCTCGTCCATGTCTACCTTAGGCTGTAATTACTGCAGCTTACTTGAAGCTTCTGTTGAGGGTTGGGGGAGTCCATCATGAGCCAGCAGTACAAGTCTCAGTGCTGATAATACATTGAAACGTCTTCATAATGTGAACCTTTATTTTGTATATTGTGGATACTGTATATGAAATATACAGTCCGATGCTGTAATTAAGTTTGATTTGTATGGGAAATTTCCATAAACTAATAAATGAACTTCTGCAAAATAAATTTTCCTTTTTTTTTTTACTCATTCACTTTTGACTAACACAGATTTTTCTTATTGAAGCCTTGCCACATTGTGATATCCCCCAAAAAAGGGGAGCATGGTCAGTAATGTCATGTTTGAATGGGAAATGATTGCAAGTATGCAGTACTCTTTTCAACCAGCAGATGGCTCTCTGAGCCCTCGTAAATGGATGACTTCAATTATAAAGCCCATTGTCCTTGGAATCACGGAATGATTGTGCACAATATAAATTATCTTACTTTTCTCATCTCGGAGCCAGCGCTTTCCCAGACTGAAACAGGTTCTTACCATTGGTATCAGTTTTGACTGTGCACGCTTTCTTCATACAGCCATATGGGCTCCCTCTAAGTACTCATTTGCAAAGGGGTGGATGTGACATTTCTGGGGCCCCAAGCAAAGTTATGTCAGTTACACTGCTATGCACTTTTGCCAAATTTTATATCAACTATTGGTTGCCTTAGTTTGAGACCAATTTTACACCAGAATTGTGGTGTCATTTTGGTGCAAAATGTTGTATCTTAGTCCACGGCAATAGGCAGATGTCTAAATCATGGGACAAGAAGTGGCTTTTAATTCAAGCAGTGACAAGAGCAGAAGATGATGATACTTCGATGTCACTCAGTGCTTGCTAGGACTGTTCCTGCAGTGTCTTGAAAAAGTATTCATACCACTTGAACTTTTCCACATTTTTCAATGTTACAGCCACAAATTTAACACCTTAAGGACCAGGCCATTTTTGGCAAATCAGACATGTGTCACTTTATGTGGTAATAGCTTTAAAACGCTTTTACTTATTCAGGCCATTCTGAGATTGTTTTCTCGTTACATATTGTACTTCATGATAGTGGTAAAATTGAGTCAAACATTTTTATTTTTATTTATAAAAAAAAATACCAAATTTACCAAAATTTTTTAAAAAGTTGCAAATTTCCAAATTTCAATTTCTCTACTTTTATAATAGATAGTAATAACTCCATAAAATAGTTATTACTTTACATTCCCCATATGTCTACTTCATGTTTGGATCATTTTGTGAATGCCATTTCAAATCTTGAAATTTTTCAGAAAATTTCCAAAACCCACTTTTTAAGGACCAGTTCAGGTCTGAAGTCACTTTGTGAGGCTTACATAATAGAAACCACCCAATTTTAGAAACTACACCCCTCAAGGTATTCAAAACTGATTTTATAAACTTTGTTAATCCTTTAGGTGTTCCACAAGAATTAATGGAAAATGGAGATGAAATTTCAGAATTTAACTTTTTTGGCAGATTTTCCATTTTAATCTTCTTTTTTCTGCTAACAAAGCAAAGGTTAACAGCCAAACAAAACTCAATATTTATTACCCTGATTCTGTCATTTACAGAAACACCCCATATGTGGTCATAAAATGACCCCATTTTGGAAACTACGGGATAAGGTGGCTTTTTTGTTAGTACTATTTTAGGGTACATATGATTTTGGGTTGCACTATATTACACTTTTTGTGAGGCAAGGTAACAAAAAATAGCTGTTTTGGCACAGTTTTTATTTTTTGTTATTTACAGTGTTCATCTAACATGTGGTATTTTTGTAGAGCAGGTTGTTACGGATGCGACAATACCAAGTATGATTTCAGTTTTACATTATAAAGCATTTTTGGAAAAAAAAAGATTTTTTTTGTGTCTCCATATTCTGAAAGCCATAGTTTTTAAAAATTTGGGGCGACAGTCTTATGTAGAGGCTCATTTTTTTCAGTATGAGATGACGGTTTGATTGGTACTATTTTAGGGTGCATAAAACTTTTTGATAGCTTGGTATTACACTTTTTCTGATGTAAGGTGACAAAAAATAGCTTTTTTTGACACACTTTAAAAAATATATATATTTTAAAGTGTCATGTGATATTTTTATACAGCAGGTTCTTATGGACGTGGCAATACTTAATATGTATACTTTTTTTTATTCTTTTAATTAAGTTTTACACAATAACAGCATTTTTGAAACAAAAAAAACATGTTTTAGTGTCTCCATATTATGAATGCCGTAGTTTTTTTAATTTTTGGGTGACTGTCTTAGGTAGGGTATCATTTTTTGCGGGATGAGATGAGGGTTTGATTGGCACTATTTTGGGCGCATATGACTTTTTGATCGCTTTCTTTTACACTTTTTGTGATGTAAGGAGACAAAAAATGGCTTTTGACACAGTTTTTATTTTTTTTACGGTGTTCACCTGAGGGGTTAAGTCATGTAATATTTTTATATAACAGGTTGTTACGGAAGCGGCGATACCTAATATGTATACTTTTTATTTATTTATTAAAGTTTTACACAATAATATCATATTTGAAACAAAAAAAAATCATGTTTTAGTGTCTGCATAGTCTGAGAGCCATATATTTTTTTATTTTTTGGGCGATTGTCTTAGCTAGGCACTCATTTTTTGCAGGATGAGATGACGGTTTGATTGGCACTATTTTGGGGTGTATATGACTTTTTGAACGGTTGCTATTACACTTTTTGTGATGTAAGTTGACAAAAAATGGCTTTTAACACTGTTTTTATTTTTTTACAGTGTTCACCTGAGAGGTTAGGTCATGTGGTGTTTTTATAGAGCTGGTTCTTACGGACGCAACGATACCTAATATATCAACTTTTTTTTTTTTTTTTTACATTTAACATAATAAAAGCATTTTTGAAACAAGAAAATCTTATTTTAGTGTCTCCATAGTCTGAGAGCTATAGTTTTTTATTTTTTATTTTTTAGGTGATTGTCTTAGGTAGGGGCTAATTTTTTGCAGGATGAGGTGACGGTTAGATTGGTACTATCTACTGGCACTTTTAGTGATGTAAGGTGACAAAAAAATGACTTTTTTAGCACAGTTTTTATTTAATTTTTTTGACTGTGTTTACCTGAGGGGTTAGGTCATGGGATATTTGTATAGAGCTGGTTGATACGGATGTGGAGCTACCTAATATGTCTGCTTTTCTTTTTTTCCCTATTTTTTACAAATTTTTTTCACTTTATTTTGGGAACTTTTTTTTCACTTTATTATTTGTCCTACTCTGGGACTTCAACATTACAGGGTCTGATCCCTGTTTCAATGCAGCACAATACATCTGACCGCGGCATATGAGGGGTTAATCCACCGGCATAGGCGTTATCACCGATGCTGGTGGATGCAGCAGGGATCCGGCTGTCAGTAACAGCCGGATCTCTGCCGCTGATCGCGGCACCGCACGCGCGGGGGGGGGGGAGGAAGGACCGCAGGACGAGAATGCCTGGGGTACTAAGTACCGGCCCTTTAGGACGAGCATTCTCATCCTGGGTCCTTAACGTGTTAAATGTATTTTATTGGGATTTTATATTTGAATTGGACATTAAATACAGCACCACATACTTCTTACATCCAGTGATGTCCCCTCTGATGTAGACGTTCTCTTTCCTTATCTCCTCCATTCGGACCAGACAGTCATAACTGAGTATTTCAGCTGTGTCTCATCTCTGCAATTTGCCACACAGATATCTTAGTTTCCTCACTTTTCCATTATACCCCCTCCAGGTGCCCCAACAGTATTATCCTGCTGCTACCCCCAATACTGTGCCCACTGTGCTCCCAAATACAATACTTACAAAACAACAGTGCTTTACAGATAGTCTCCAAAGTGCTTCCAAAAGTCCCACTAATGGTAATAATCCTCACCCAGAGTGCCCTCATTAATAATAGTGCCCCCTACAGTGCCCCAAATAGTGATCATGTTCTCCAAGAGTGCAGTGCCCTCCATATTTTGCTGGAACGCAGGCGGACATGACAACATCATCGTGCCGCTTAAAGGGCTTCTGTCAGCCCCCAACCCCCAATTTTCAGTTTTTGAAAGCAGATTCCATATATGCCCCTCTTACCTCGGGCTGTGCAGTAATTACCGTAAAAAACATACTTTTATTATATGTAAATTTCTTCACTACCAGCAAGTTGGGCGGACTTGCTGGTAGCCGCCGCATCCTCTGTTTGAAAAAACACCCCCTCCTCCACTTGATTGACAGGGCCAGCGAGCGCTCTCCTCCTCTCGCTGTCCCTGCCTGCAGTCTCAAATCCCGTGCCATACCGGTCGTCATTCGGCTCAGGCGCTCTGAGAGAAGGACGCTCGCTTGGCCGCTCCTCCCTCAGTGCGCCTGCGCTGATGACGTCAGCCCTACACCCAGAAGAGAAGACTTCTCTTCCGGGTGTAGGGCTGACGTCATCGGCGCAGGCGCACTGAGGAAGGAGCGGCCAAGCGAGCGTCCTTCTCTCAGAGCGCCTGCACGAATGACGACCGGTACGGCGCAGGCGCGGGATTTGAGGCTGCAGGCTGGGCCAGCGAGAGGAGGAGAGCGCTCTCTGGCCCTGTCAATCAAGTGGAGGACTAGGTCACTCTCGGACCATCTGCCCCTACTCCTCGAACTTTGCCTGACCCATGATAAACAAACGGGGAGGTTTCTATTTAGACTTAACCCCTATTGGTTATCAGTAATAAAGAATCATGAAACAATACAAAAGGAAATTAACCAATTCTGGGAGGCTAATTATACTTCAGCTAAAACACAAGTAGTATGGGACACCTTCAAGGCTTATATGAGGGGAATAATAGTTAGTAATATTGCCAACCTGAGAAAGGAGTATGGGGAAAAGGAGGAAAATTTAAAAGAACAAGCTTCCTCAGCTACACAATCCTTTTATATAAATAGGACAGAGGAAAACAGGGAAACTATGCAGAAGACCACACAATCATACTCTAACTTTTTGCTGGAGAAGGCCCAACAGAGTTTATTCTTTAAGGGGCAAAAATATTTCACCGAATCGGGTCGACCGGGGAAACTTCTATCCAGAGTTATCTCGAATCAGGAACCCAAGAAAAATATAGATAATATCTGACTGGCTAATGGGAGGATAGTTACTGGACAAAACCCTATAGAGAAAGTTTTCTTGGACTATTTCTCAGATCTTTATAGAGCCGATTGTGGGATAACGGATGAAATGATGATGTCCACCTTGATGGTATTATTTTTCCCACTATTACTTCGGCCCAAAGGAGGGTACTTGAGGCCAATCTCTTAATCCAGGAGCTTGAAGGGGCAATCAAACTCTGTTCGGGTAACTCCACCCCCGGTTCAGACGGACTCCCATATAAATTCTATAGTAAATATAGGGAGATTATTCTTCCCAAACTGTTGAGGGTCTTTGCTGAATCGGTGGAGGAGGGGACCCCACCGGGTTCAATGTCGGAAGCCGTGATAATATTAATTCCAAAAAAAGGTAAGGACCCCATAGATTTGGGATCCTACAGACCGATTTCATTGCTGAACACGGACGTAAAGCTCCTGGCAAGGATTTTGGCCACAAGACTCGCTGGGGTTATCTCTTCCATTATTCATCCGGACCAGAATGGTTTCATCCCAAATAAGGGTACTCACCATAATCTTCACCGGCTTTTTGCTAACATACAGGCACCTGGGGGGTCTGCTCGCTCCATCCTGTCATTGGATGCCTCTAAGGCCTTTGACAGGGTGGAGTGGCGATTCCTGTGGAGGGTCCTGGCCAGGATGGGTGTCGGGGAGAGATTTACTGTATAGATCCCCCACGGCCAAGTTGAGTCTTAACGGGAGCCTTACCACCAGTTTTAACTAATAGAGGTACTCGTCAGGGCTGCCCACTATCACCACTCCTATTTAATATTTATATTGAGCCTCTGGCTCTGGCTATTAGACAGGACGCTCAAATTAAAGGATTTGGAATATTAGGTGTGGAGGATCGCATTTCTCTATACGCAGACGATGTCCTCTTTTTTATAGATAGCACAGAAATAACTCTCCCAAGAATTATTCGGATGGTTAAACTATTTGGTGAGGTATCAGGCCTAGACATAAACTGGTTGAAGACAATTTTGATGCCATTAGATCCGGTCTCCCAGAAGGAGTCCTCGATTACCCAGCTAGATGTCGTCGACACTTTTAAATACTTAGGTATGATTATATCTCCCAAGGTTGAAAATTGTGTTCAACTCAATCTGATCCCATTGATAACGAAAATTAGGGCAAAAATAGGGATTTGGTTGAGACTTCCCTTATCTAGGGCTGATCGAGTTTCACTGGTCAAGATGGTGATTCTACCCCAAATCCTCTATGTTCTTAGGAATACACCTATCTGGATAGAGGATAAATATTTTAAACTTATGGAAAGAATAATCAATGACCTAGTTTGGGGAAGGAAACGTGTGCACCTCAAACTGGAATATTTATATAACCTTTAGAGCAGAGGGGATTAAATCTCCCCTGCTTCAAGGTTACTTTATTGCTGCTCAGCTATAGATGTGCCATGAATGGCAAAACAGTATCGTCTAAGTAGGTTAGTGAGAAGCTCCTCGCATAATAACATATTTACGCTTTTGGAATCCGGGTTATTGATTAATAGAGACCAGGGCCATAAAGAGACTATAAAATCACTACTGAAAAATCTGGGCTACTACTAGAGCTTGGTTGGGGGTTTAAAGGGATCACTTACATTCATGCGTCTTTGGCATAATATTCACTTACAGACCCTAGAGCAGGCATCTCAAACTGCGTCCCTCCAGCTGTTGAAAAAACTACAACTCCCATAGGTGACATCACCACTCAGGATCGCCTCTGATTGGTCTGTGGGTGGGACGGCGGTAGATTCAAAAGATGCAGGCGCTCCTCTCCTCCTCCTTTTGTGTTCCGGAGCGGAGGAGAGAGGAGCTGCCTGCGCGTCGTCAGTCTGTGCCAGCATCGCCCCATCTGTGCCACCCAGGACCCGATCTGTGCCCAGCACCCCCCATATATCCAGCAGGTACATAGGAGAGCATAGGGAAAGTTTGGGTTAGGCAGGGAAAAAAAGGGAAAGTTAGTTTGTTCAACTTTGATTGCGTCACCCTAAGTTAGGGTGTCTGGGGTCCACAGCACAGTTGTGTGACCCTAGACCCCCCAGGGGTTCTGCCGCTTGCCCCCCCCCTGTCCCCCCCCCCCACTTTTTTGGGGTGCAGGATTTTTATTTTTTTGTGTACGCTGACTGTGGCTGGCACTCTTAGCGTCCGGCCACTGTTAGCGCATCGCACACCTCACCGCTGATCAACTTCGGACGGTTGATCAGCGGTTTAGAAAAAAAAATTCACATTTTTTGGCCTTTTTTTAGTTAGTTTTTTTTTTCTTTTCTGTTAGTTTTAGGGTGAGTTCGTGAACACCCGTGCCCCCACACACACGCACACAAAATAAAGAGTTACACACACGCACATATACACGCAGGCCACACACTCCCCTATGGCCCGCCGGACGTTCTCGGCCGAGGGAGGCATACGCCCAAGCTTGCCTCCGACTCAAAGAGTCCCAGTGAGGACGAGGATGACCCCACATTCCTGTTGTCATCCGCGTCCTCCTCATCATCTAGCGATGAATATGAGCCCCCAAGGCGGCGGAGACACCGCCAGGCGGAGCAAGGGGACCACCATGTTAGGGACCCTGTGGCCCAGCCTGGTACGAGCAGCTTCTGGGGCTCGTACTGCTTTCCCGGCCCACCAGTTAAATCCACCGGAAGTACCCTGCCGGTGAACTAGTCTGGTGTAGCCCAGAGCGATACGAGCCCGTGATTCCTGATTTTGTAGGCCAATCAGGAATCCAGATTTCCACAGTGGGCTACACTGAATATGACTTTTTTTGTCATTTTTTCAGTGACCCACTGGTAAATCTGATGGTGGAGCAGACGAATCTGTACTTTCAACAGTTCGTTGCTCAACACCCGGGCTCCTTTTTGGCCAGGCCCGGTGGCTGGACGCTGGTCAGTGCAGCCGAAATGAGGACATTTTGGGGCCTCGTGCTGCATATGGGCCTGGTCAAGAAACCCAGTGTCAGGCATTACTGGAGTGGGGACGTCCTATACCAGACCCCACTTTACAGTACGGCCATGACACGCTCCCGGTTTGAGGCCATCCGGAAATGTCTGCATTATTCCGATAATGCAGCATGTCCCCCCCCGAGGTGATCCTGCCCATGACCGTCTGTATAAGATACGGCCGGTCATCGATCACTTTGGGGCCAAATTCATGGAGGCCTATGTACCTGGAAGGGAGGTCGCGGTTGATGAGTCTCTCATTGCGTTCAAGGGGAGACTCATTTTCCGCCAGTATGTGCCCTCCAAGCGGGAGTGGTATGGCATGAAGCTATACAAAATTTGTGAGAGTACCTCAGTTCTATTCCTCCAGTTCTATGAGGCAGTCCTCAAGGCCCTGATCTTTTCGGACCGGGAAAGAGCAGGCCGGAGTACCTCGGGAACTGTAGGCGCCCGGATCGTCCCTGGCCAACACTTTCCAGGTGTGGTCCCCCATACTGGAAAGAAGGGACAAACCCAAAAAAGGTGCAGAGTGTGTCACAGGAGGGGGATACGGAAGGACACCACAACTCAATGTGACACGTGCCCCCGATCATCCGGGCCTCTGCATTATTGGTTGCTTCAGGGAGTATCACACTTCCATGGAGTACTAAATTTATATCCCAATTTAGCACTGACATTGGATAAAAAAACTGGTTCTCAGACTTGAGACAGGTATTGCCGCGTCGGTAATAATCTCCTCTATAAAAATACCCCATGACCTAACCCCCCAGATTAACACGGTCCAGAAAAAAAAAGGTGCAAAAAAATGATTTATTGTCACCTTACATAATAAAAAGTTTAATAGCAAGCGATAAAAAAGTCATATAGCCCCCAAAATAGTGCCAATAAAACTGTCGTCTCATCCCGCAAAAAAAGAGCCCCCACATAAGATAATCGGATAAAAAAAAAAATTACTCTTAGACTTTAGAGATCCCCAAAATTTTTGGGGTATCAAAAGGAATATATAGTTTAAAACCTAAATAAATGTTAAAAAAAGTAGACTTATTAGGTATCGCCGCGTCCGTAAGAATCTCCTCTATAAAAATACCCCATGACCAACCCCCCAGATTAATTCGGTCAAAAAAAAAAAAAAAGTGCAAAAAAATAATTTTTTTGTCACCTTTCATAACAAAAAAGTTTAATAGCAAGCGATCAAAAAGTCAATATAGCCCCCAAAATAGTGCCCAATAAAACCGTCCGCTCGTCCCCGCAAAAAATGAGCCCACAATAAGATAATCGGATAAAAAAAAAAATGGACACTTAGACTTTAGATATACCCCAAAAAAAATTTTGTATCAAAAAGGATAATATAGTCAAAAACCTAAATAATTGTAATACTTATTAGGTATCGCCGGTCGTAAGAATCTCCTCTATAAAAATATCCCAAATTCTGTATTCCTACCAGGTACTCAACCCCAAGCACTAGACTGGTGGGTGAACAATAACTTGGTGTTCCCCTACTCAAGTTTCTGAATAAAGGCAAGCTGATCTCTATCTCAGATTTTAAAGAGAAGTTCTCTCCCCCCACTAGAGAACACCATGCCATGTGCCAAATTTTCTCCTTTTTCAGATCAATTTTACCATTGGACCGCCCTGTTGAACTAACATCATTTGAACGTTCAATCAATTTCTCTCTATACAGACAGGGGTTATTATCCAGAATGTATGCAGCACTAAATGCAGTTCCAGCAGGCCATAAGATGCCATACATGAGGGCTTGGAAGAGGATTTAAATCGAGAATTTTCACCCTCCAAGTGGTCGGAGCGTTCCATAATTCTTACGAAGGGCTCATGGCAGGTCACTTTGGCCGAATCCTCGGTAAAGGTGCTTCATAGGATTTATATGGTCCCAGCCCGCCTGCATAGTATATACCCAGAGGTTTACCCAATGTGTTTTAGAGGGTGCGGTGAAGTGGGATCTATGCTACACACGTGGTGGTCATGCCGAATAACTAGGAGGTTTTGGAACAAGGTGACTAACTTAATTTCATCAGTTTTGGAATACCCCTATCCCGCGACAGTAGCCTTCTGTCTACTGGGAGATAAACCTCACAGACTTTCCTTTGCCAGATTCAAACTCGCCCAATTCATACTTATGGCAGCCAGGATACACATTGCCTTTAAATGGCGCTCAAACTCTCTATCCTTTCAAGCTGTTCTAGACAGGGTCAATAAAATATTATTGTTTGAAAAACTCTCAGCCATTCGCACTGACACATACACCACCTTTGAGAAAGTATGGGAGCCTTGGATAACTTCCCCCCAGTCTCCAGACATCCGATACACTATCTCGCTCTGATTTTGTGTGATATCAGAATGGCTTTTGTTAATGATGTCCTTTCTCTCTCCACTTGTAATTATGATTGTATTGTCTAAAAATTCATGGCTTACTGCGATACATGTCTTGCATAACTCCAAGAAACTTTTTTGTTCTATGTTCTTTGCTGTATCAATTACCTATGTAATTATTTGTTTTGCTCAATATTCAATAACCCAATAAATGATCTTTGAAACTAAAAATATCCCATGACCTAACCCCCCAGATTAACACGGTTAAAAAAAAAAAAAAAAAACGGTGCCAAAAACGCTATTTTTGGCACTTTTCCATTTCAATACGTTTTTTCCGGTAACAAAACAAGGGTTAACAACCAAACAAAAGTTAATATTTATTACCCTGATACTGCAGTTTACAGAAATGCCACATTTGTGGTCGTAAACTGCTGTATCAGTAAAAGGGAGGCCGCAAAAGGAAAGGACCGACATGGTTTCTGGAAGGCTGATTTTGATGGCCTTTTTTATTGACACCATGTCCCTTTTGAAGACCCCCTGATGTCCCCCTAGAGTAAAAACTCCCTAAAAGTGACCCCCATCTAAGAAACTACACCCCTCAAGGTATTCAAAACTGATTATACAAACTTGATTAACCCTTTAGGTGTTCCTCAACAGTTAATCGCAAATGGAGATGAAATTTCTGAATTTTAATTTTTGGTAACCTTGCCTCACAAAAATGTAATATAGAGCAACCAAAAATCATATGTACCCTAAAAATAGTCCCCCCAAAAATGCCACCTTATCCTGTAGTTTCCAAAATGGGGTCACTTTTAGGGAGTTTCTACTCCAGGGGTGCATCAGGGGGGTTGAAACAGGACATGGTGTAAATAAACCGGTCCATAAAAATCAGCCCTCCAAAAACCAAACGGCGCACCTTTCATTCTACGCCCCGCTGTGTGGCAGTACAGTCGTTTACGGCCACATATTGGGTGTTTCTGTAAACGGCAGAGTCAGGTTAATAAAGATACAGTCATGTTTGGCTGTTAACCCTTGCTTTGTTAGTGGAAAAAATGGGTTAAAATGGAAAATAAGGCAAAAAAATTAAATTTTCTAATTTCATCCCCATTTGCCAATAACTCTTGTGCAACACCTAAAGGGTTAACGACACATGTAAATCGGTTTTGAATACCTTGAGGGGTGTACTTTCTTAGATGGGGTCACTTTTAGGGAGTTTCTACTCCAGGGGTGCATCCGGGGGGTTGAAACAGGACACGGTGTAAATAAACCGGTCCATAAAAATCAGCCCTCCAAACACCAAACGGCGCACCTTTCACTCTACGCCCCGCTGTGTGGCCGTACAAGTAGTTTACGGCCACATATTGGGTGTTTCTGTAAATGGCAGAGTCAGGGCAATAAAAGATACAGTCTTGTTTGGCTGTTAACCCTTGCTTTGTTAGTGGAAAAAATGAGTTAAAATGGAAAATTAGACAAAAAAATGAAATTCTCAAATTTCATCCCATTTGCCAATAACTCCTTGTGCAACACCTAAAGGTTAACAACGTATGTAAAAACAGTTTTGAATACCTTGAGGGGTGTACTTTCTTAGATGGGGTCACTTTTAGGGAGTTTCTACTCCAGGGGTGCATCAGGGGGGTTGAAACAGGACACGGTGTAAATAATCCGGTCCATAAAAATCAGCCCTCCAAAAACTAAACGGCGCACCTTTCACTCTACGCCCCGCTGTGTGGCCGTACAGTAGTTTACGGCCACATATTGGGTGTTTCTGTAAACGGCAGAGTCAGGGCAATAAAGATACAGTCTTGTTTGGCTGTTAACCCTTGCTTTGTTAGTGGGAAAAAAATTGGTTAAATGAAAAATTAGACAAAAAAATGAAATTCTCAAATTTCATCCCCATTTGCCAATAACTCTTGTGCAACTATCATGGTCGGCGTGACTATCACATACGTGACACAGAGGGAGGGAACAAGGAAGGCCCTGCCCAAGTGAGAGGGAAGGTGGTGACCCCTGACTCACCTAGCGGCTGGCACCTGGCTGCCCTGACGTCCCTAGACTGGTTCCTCACCCGTACGCCGATCACGTGCCTAAAGCCCTGGCTTTCCCTAAGCTGAGCCCTAGATAGTGAACAGGGCGATGGGAAACACTAGTCCGCACCACTAGCTCTAAAGGAAAACACCAAGGGAAGGACAGACAATACAAACTCAACATATAATCCCAGGTGGGCGACAACAGGAGACAACAAGAAGCCCAACAGGGATCCGGAGGGGTAGCACTCTGGAACGACAACCAGGATACACAACTCCAGTGGGTCAGTATAGATGTCCAGGCAGGAAGCTCTATAACTGGCAACTAGAGAAGTGTGAGGGGAGAATATAAGGAGTTGGGAGTGGCAGACAAGAAACAGCTGAGGAGGAGAAGCTACGGATCCCTGATTGAGACAAAAAGGATAGCAAGGCAAACACAGAAAACAATCACTAAGAAACAACGTGATCTTTAGATATAGAGCGCGCAGACCACCCGCTGCGACCTCCTGACCCCGGGTATAACGGAGTCAGACGTGGCTCTTGATACCCTCGTGACAGCAACACCTAAAGGGTTAACAACGTATGTAAAATCAGTTTTAAATACCTTGAGGGGTGTAGTTTCTTAGATGGGGTCATTTTTGGGTGGTTTCTATTATGTAAGCCTCGCAAAGTGACTTCAGACCTGAACTGGTCCCTAAAAATTTGGTTTTTGTAAATTTCTGAAAATTTCAAGATTTGCTTCTAAACTTCTAAGCCTTGTAACATCCCCAAAAAATAAAATATCATTCCCAAAACAATTCAAACGTGAAGTAGACATATGGGGAATGTAAAGTCATCACAATTTTTGGGGGTATTACTATGTATTACAGAAAGTAGAGAAACTGAAACTTTGAAATTTGCTAATTTTTCCAAATTTTTTGTAAATTAGGTATTATTTTGTGCAAAAAAAAAATGTATTTTTACTTCATTTTACCCAGTGTCATGAAGAACAATATGTGACGAAAAAAACAATCTCAGAGCGGCCTGGATAAGTCAAAGCGTATTAAAGTTATCAGCACTTAAAGTGACAGTGGTCAGATTTGCAAAAAATGGCCTGGTCCTTAAGGTGAAATAAGGCTGTGTCCCTATGGGGTTAATCATGTTTTTAATACAGTTCAATATTTTATCACAGATTATATGTTACTCCCATTTGGTTAAATAAGTGTGGATTAAAAGATACCTCTAAATGCCCTCGGTGTGATACTGTAAGTGCGGATTTATCTGCACATGATCTGGGCATGCCCAGAACTTGGAGCTTACTGGAACGGTATTAATAATCTCCTTACCCATAAAATGAAAATACGGATTCCTCTTGAGCCACAACTGTTTCTACTGAATTATTTTTCTTCTGCTAGGTAGAATACTATTATGGCCAGAGTTCTGATTAGTCGGAACTGGTTCGCACGTCGTATTCCAGAGGTAAACAATTGGATAAACCTGGTTAATAAGGTAAAAAATTATGAATGGATTCTTTATAAGCAGAGAGACGTACTAGAGAAATGGATCAAGATATGGGATGACTGGAAGTGTTGAGTTAATTTTATCATTATTTATTTTTTCTCTCTTTCATTTTCTTCCTTTCCCCTTCCTTCTCTGCCCTTACAGGAGGTGGGGGGAGGGAGGGGGTGGACACATCACAGGGGGGGGGGGGGGGGCGGGTGGGAAAGGGGGTTAAGGTTAAAGTGGTATTAATTATATTAAGCTGGAAGTTTCTTTGTGTATTGGTTCTGTATATTAATAAAGAAAAAAAGGAAAGAAAAAAAAAACACGAGAAAGAAAATCTAAAAGATAGATGGACAATTCTTCCTATTATGTTTGTTTTCCATACAGTTTACCCTTAGGTAAAAATATAATAAACTACCAGACACAGTGTGCAAAAAAAAAAAGAAAAGAAAAGTCAGTTTTTCTAAAATCTAAACTTTTGTGTGGTGTGACTCAGTCACTGTACTTATAGTAAACCACACTGACTGGTGATCACTAGATCCCAAGCTTTCTCCTACAGTAATATCAGATACCAAATTCCCATTTGTGAATACTAATCTAAAATGGCCTCCTTCCGGGTTGGCCCTCAACTACTTGCTGTAGAGATAATCCCAGTAGGGAATTTAGAATATCTGTACTGGCAGAGCTAGCTATTTTGGGTCTCCAGTTTACATCAGGAAGATTAAGTCTCCCATAATGATAACTTCCCCTTTCAATGTCATTTTAGCTATTTCCTCAACAAATCATCTAATTCTTTGACTTGGCTAGGTGGTCTATATATATAGTTAAGTCTTTCCTTTCCCTTTTGTATTTTATTTCGGTTCTGTGTGTTGCATTTCCCTTTCATTTGTATTAGGCCTGAAGGAGACTCCTGTTCGTTCTTCCTTTTGGAGGACAGGTAGTCTCGTCCCTACCATTAGTACCAGGGTCCTATAGGGCTAGATAGGACTCTAGCTATTCCTGCGTATGAACACACTTACCTCTGGGGTCTGTTCATACTGGTAGTCAGTCAGGATTTTTGGTTAGGGTTTTCACTAGGAGGTGTCCATCTCCCTTCCCTAGTTCTCAGTCCTGATTCCCTGTTCCACCCTTCCATCCTATGCTCGTGTGGTGTTTACCTCCCACACCGAAGCGTGACTTTAATTGGAAGAAAAAAGTGTGGTAGAAAAAGGTGCATAAGCAACTGCGATAACGGCAGCCTTGAAAGGATTGTCAACAAAAAGGCAATTCAAGAATTGGGGGGGGGGACATTCACAAGGAGTGGACTGTGGCTAGAGGTAGTGCTTCAAGAGCAACAACACACATACCAGGACATGGTCTAAAACCGTCGCATTCCTTGTATCAAGCCACTCATGACCGAGAGACAACGTCAGAAGTGGCTTACCCTGGACTGAGGAGAAAAAGGACTGGACTGTTGCTCAGTGGTCCAAAGTCCTGTTTTTCAGATGAAAGTATTTGCATTTTTTGCATTTCATTTGGAAATGAAGGTCCCTGAGTCTGGAGGGAAAAATGGAGAGGCACACAGTCCAAGCTGCTTGAGGTCCAATGTGAAGTTTCCACAGTCAATGATGGTTTGGGGAGCCATGCCATCTGCTGAAGTTAGTACACTGTGTTACATCAAGTCCAAAGTCAGCACAGCCATCTACCAGGAAAGTTTAAGCACTTCCTGCTTCCCTCTGCTCAGCTTTTTGGCCATGCTGACTTTATTTTCCAGCAGGACTTGACACCTGCCCACACTGCCAAAAGTACCAATACCTGGTTTAATAACTACGGTATCACTGAGCTTGAACAGCAAACTTGCCTGACCTAAACCCCTTAGAGAATCTATGAGGTATTGTCAAGAGGAAGATGAGAGACACCAGACCCAACAATGGAGATGAGCTGAAGGCAGCTATCAAAACAGATGTATAAGGAAAGCCGGCACTCTACACCTGATAGTACTCTTAAAGAGCAATGTAAAACTGATTGATGGATAAAATATGCATTTATTAATTTGTATTAAAATCATTGGTGGGCAGTGCGCCCCCCCCCCCCCCCCCATCCCCAGTATTAAAGGGAGTCTGTCACCTACATAACATGTTTTAAACTGATTATATAGCTCTGTGGGAGGCAGATCCATAACACTGATGGTGCCCGGGTTTAGTTTTTCAGAGCCTCCAATTATTATTTTTTAAATCCTCAGCTGGCGGCCCGGGCCCCCAGTGGCGTAGGGCCCCATAGCTATTGCTATGGCTGCTATAGCGATCCCTACGCCACTGTGTATGGGCATACACACTACCCATGATCTCCATGAAAAGACCCTTCATTTGCAATTGTACAGTATGTGAGACCTCCTTTGTTTTCAGTAAACACAGTTTTTTCAACATCTTCAAGTCTTCTTGACTATATCCCCTTCATCCTGACTTTCTGTTGTTAACACTGATCCAGTTTTCCCTGTGTAAGTTGAGAGGATGACAATGTGCGATCTGTCACATCAATACTGTCTAGACAGAGTTTAATTGACCTAATCACCATCAGCTATTAGCAGATGTCACATCGCGACTGACAAATATGATAACTATATTTAACAGATATTAGTCCCATTTGTGACTGATATAAATAGAATCAGAGAATGTAATAAGCGTTCAAGGGTATCTGACACAAGTAAATTAGTTATTCTTAAAGGGTCACTTAGCCCTTCAGTCTATTGTATTACTATTTACTATACAGTTGAACCTTGTCTATGGCAGGGCAGCAGCCACTTCGAGTTGGTGGAGGCACAATGAGGATCCTTGCTGAAAAATAGTATAAAAGAATGACAAAATATTCCAAGCAATAGCACTGGGATACTGCTGAATTACCTAGACTAACCATAAATGCAATATACTTTTTGTATTTAGAAAAACCTTTGGAAAATTTGTATGGTATAGTGGAGCAACAACAGGCAGGCTGCACTGCACTAGCACCCTAACGGTAGATTTGGTAGCACTAAGTCTGTGCAAATATTGATAGTTTAAAGTCAATCCTTAGTCCTATCCATTCAACATTTCCAGGTCTCTCTTGTCAACCTTCCCCAATTGTCTCTACTCAGCCTTCCCCAATCGTCTCTACTTAACTTTCCTAATCATCTCTACTCAACCTTCTTCTCAATTCTCTCATTCAAACTGTCTCCAATCCTCTCCAATCAACCTTTCCAATCTTTTCTACTCAAACTTCCCTAATCTTCTCTTCTCACCTTCCCCAATCCTCTCTACTCAACCTTCTACAATCTTCTCCTACTCAAACCTTCCCTACTCCTCTCCACTCAACCTTCTCAAATCCTTTTCAATCAACCTTCTCAAATCTCTCCTTTAAACCTTCTCCAGTCCTCTCCAGTCAACCTTCCTCAATCTTCTCTACTCAACCTTCCACAATCATTTCGACCTCAATCTTCCCCAGTTCTCTCCAATAAATTTTCCCCAATCTTCTGTACTCAACCTTACCAAATATTCTCCCTCTGCCGTCCCAATCCTCACATCAAACCTTCCTCAATCCTCGTCTTTCAACCTGTCAACCATTCTGTCCTCTCCATTCAACATTCCACAAACCTTTCTTTATACCAAGTTTACCAACATACCCACCCTATCATTCGTAAAACAAAGCCACAGGACAGCAACTAGAAGTACACTCAATACAAGATGTACCAACATATTAGAAGCAATGTACAGTATAGACACTGCAATCTTTTACTCTTCTTCTTTTTTTTTTTTTTTTACTTATTTTTTACCAGCTTTCTGTCACGGAAGTTCCCCGCGACAGGTGGCACGAGATCGGTGAGACTGGCAACACGTGGTTTGATCTGACAGGTTTTCCATTTGGATAAAATGACGCCTGTGTTGTTTCTGGTGCTTGCCACACCTTCTTTCCCCAGGTGTGGCTATTAGGGTCATTTAACTTTTTCTATTTATAGTTGCTTCTCCCATGCTGTGCGGTTTATAGCTTCTGTTTGGACCTTTGGATAGATTATGGTTGGATCTCGGCTGGGTTTCTGGTACTTCCATTGCTCCTTTGAAGTTAGGTCTTTCCTTTCCCTTTTGTATTTTGTTTGGGTTCTGTGTGTTACATTTCCCTATTGTTTGTTTTAGGCCTGAAGGAGACTCCTGTTCGTTCTTCCTTTTGGAGGAACAGGTAGTCTCGTCCCTGCCATTAGTGCCAGGGTCCTATAGGGTATGATAGGACTCTAGGTATTCCTGCGTATGAACTCACCTACCTTTGGGGTCTGTCCCATACTGGTAGTCAGTCGGATTTTGGTTTGGGTTTTCACTAGGAGGTGTCCATTTTCCTTCCCTAGTTCTCAGTCATGATTCCTGTTCCCCCCTTACTTCCTATTCTCGGTGTGTTGTCTCCCTCCCAAACCGAAGCGTGACACTTTCCTTCCCTCAACATTACCTGCACAAGCCCACCCCCATTCCCCAACCACTCTTCATCCTTGCTGTTGTCCTCAACTGGGGAAATGCTGTCACAATTCATTGTTACTGGCTTTGGTAATTTTAGGTTGGTGTCATTATGTGACAAGAACTCATCCAGGGAAATGGTTAGACATTGAAAAAGGCCTAGGAATCCTGTAACAGACACACAGTAGAGCTTATTAGGAGTCATATATGTAGCATGTACTACTACATGACAGGCCAAATGACAGTGGACTTCAGTAGAGCCAAAAGGTCAATGATTGTTGACTCCTGGGATTCAACTTGAGGGGTGGGTAACAGGGGCCAACCTCTACCCCCCACTGCCACGACCAACCACGTATACATTTTATGGGTCTAATGGAAAACAAATGTTGGTCCTTCCTTGCTCCTCATCGGTAGGGACAAAAAAGTTATCAGATCCTGTAGCATACATTGTAGGATGCAAAAACCTTTTTTTATGCTTCATACTTTGGAAAAAAGTTAGCTTACAAGTGAAGCCTCATTTTAAGCTGCCCCGTAGGTAGATCTTTGCTTTTAGTATGTGAGGTGCGTACTTCGTGCATTCACAATGTGTCATGGTCTATTCTTTCAAAAAATATAAATTCTATAAACACAAATAACTGTTTTTTATCTCTCAAGGTTTTGCACAAGAGCTACCATAGTAACAGATCACGTCTCTGCACAAGCATTCAGCAGAGCTTCAAAGGTTGCATCTGAGTGTTTCGAGCTATATATTGAATGTGCTGCCGAAATATTGTTATAGACCTTCCTATGTGCGGCTTTCACATCTCATGAAAGTGCTTTGTGTACAGAAAACAAAAGCAAACCAGAGTAACAAAGAAGGACAGATATGAGGTTACCATTGGGAACCATGCACAGAAGAGGATATATGGAAAATGAAAGATGATAAACCGGAGCATTGTACAAATGCGGTTATAGAAATGGCAGAGAGTGCACCACACAGGCCATATATAAGTATATATACATGAGTTACTATAATAATAGGGTAGTTAATGTAAGGGCATATCCAGAATTGTATAATGAAAGAGGTGGTCTAGTAGGCAGTTCTGAGTTTAAAGTGATTTCTGAGACCCTCAAACATTGTGGTAAAGGCAGGGAGCGTTCTAAAATAACAAATGAAGCCTTAGGCTACTTTCACAGTTGAATTGTTAATTCAGGTATTGAGATCCGGCAGAGAAATTTAACGGATCCGTTTCGATTTTGCACATCAGGATGCACTTGTTCTGTTAGGAAGCAGTGACGGATCCGTCACTAAATACATTGAACGTGAATGGGTGACGGATTTGTTTTTTTAGGATCTTAGAAAAAACTGATCTGTCACCATTGACTTACATTGTTTGCAGAGGTTGTGTTTCCGGTCACAAAACGGAATGCTGCTGGAACGGAAGACGTCCTGAATGAAGCTCTTTCCAGTCAGAAACTTTTTTTTTCTGGTATTGAGATCCTCTGCCGGATCTCAATACTGGAAAACAACAACACAAGTGTGAAAGTAGCCTTGCTCGCCCATCCGATCCACCATCACAACAGTGTTTCCCACCAGTCTTTGTTTCTAGAAGCTAATACATCTTCGATTGGCCAGTGACTGGCTGCAGCAATTATAGGTGGTAGTCCAAGACATCATAGCTGCAGAAAAAATATTGACAGAGAGACCTAGAGTGGTGGTGCTGGAACGGCAGAGGATCGGATTGGTGAGCAAGATGTTTTTTTTTTTTTTTTCTTTCAGCACTCCTTGCCTTTACAGCGGTCTTCCGGGAGGGGGGAGTGGTAGTAGTGGCACTGATAGGAGTGGTGGTAGTGCATGGTGTCTGTCCTCATTACAACACTGCCTTAGGCATTGCAGTAAATGGAGGTTGCTCCCTTTCTTCCCTAGGGGCGCAACCTGGGCATTCTGTGGTAGTTGGGGTAACCTTGATGATGAGCAGTTGGCAGGGTGCAATGCATGAGAGCAGATGCAGGGGCCGGCAGATGGATAGTGGTAGAAACAAGGAACAGGCTTTTTCCAATAGCTGTGTATAGGCAGCAATAATGGTAGTAGTCCTTCCTCAGCCTAAGGCCTCATGCACACGCCCGCGCCATTTTTTGCGGTCCGCAAAAAAACGGAAGCCGCCAATGTGCCTTCCACAATTTGCGGAACGGGCGGGCCCATTGTAGACATGCAAAACGGACAAGAATAGGACATGCTATATTTTTATTGCGAGGCCTCGGAACGGAGCATTCATTGAAGTGAATGGGTCCGCATCCGAGACGCAAAAACTGTGGCTCGGGTGCGGACCATTGTTCTTCTGTGGTTGTGTTTTGTCTGTGTGATTTGTGTCAGGCACCTTCACATTTAATGGTTAATCAGAGCAAAAGATTTCCCCTGGCAGGGGGATAGCTACAGTTGATTTTTGCTGGATCTGGACTTGGCATCTTTACAGATCTCACCTTAGGAGGTGGCAGAGGGAGTAGCTCAGGGGGACTACCGGTAAATTTCTGCAGGACCTGGACTGGGGCATCTTACCAGATCTCCTCATAGGAGGCGGCAGACCTGCAGGACCTGGACTGGGGCATCTTAAGTGATCTCCCTTAGGAGGCGGCAGGTGGATTAGTCCTGGCTGTGTGAACCAGACGTGGGAGCCAGAGTGTATATACTGCATAGGGGTGAGACCTGCTTGGGAGCGTGAAGGAAAAAGATGCCTGCTCTGTCCTGGTTTGTAAGTGAATAAATCCATGGGACACTCACACTCTCTGCCCGAGGGCGAATATACAGCCCATCAGCTGGTGGCGCAGGAAGAGGGTAGCAAGCATGTAAAGCATTGTGGAAAGTTGAGTAATGATGCAGTGCAGCGCTGAGAAAGTATTGTATCTTGTCTGTCTGTGTATCTATGTGCCCCGAACCGTGCGCGTCTCTGTTGCCCGGTGAATATGGCTGAGGATAGAGGGAGACAGTGGGGGGGATGCAGCTGCAGGGGAGTAAGATCATGACATTGGAATGTGTGATAACGAGAACACTGCAATACTAAGATATATTGGATATAATCAAAGGGTTCTATATGTCTGTCTGTTTCTATGTCTGTTTGACATATGTCTGTTTTATTCACTTTAACCATTTTAGCAGATTCAAGTCCGGCCCCAATGATATCCCTCACTCTGGATGTTGAAGAAGTAGTCCCGTTTTTATTGATACTGGAGCAGCCAAGACAATTGAGCACAGTAAATATGGCCTCCCCTGACTTAATCTCCAAGAACACCAGTCCTCGGGTAGAAGTGGATGGGAAAGTAGTACACTCCCCTTTCAACAGAACCCATCCGTGCTAGATTTTTCCTTACCCAAGCAGTGCTTGCCCGGTTGCTGGTCAGCGGTAACGCCCCCCTGTTGCCTCCGGGTACAGACTTGCTTGCTTGATAAAACTCCCTGGTCCATGTTTGTGTCAGTACTCCCGGAAGATGAGAAGGAAGCCCTGCTTGCGGGAATGCACTGGGCCCACGGATGTTGGAAAGCTCCCAGTCCCTCCTGTGGAAATGGAGATAAAAACTGACGCCCCACTTACCAGGAAGATGCAGTATCTCTTGAGTATGGCACGGTCAGATGCCATATCTAAAAACAGTCCGAGACTTTTTGAAAGTAAAAGGGGTTATCAAGGAGATTGTATCCCCTTCTAACACTCTTTTGTACCCTGTGAAAAAGAAAAAGTGAGAAGGGCAAACCAACCCGATACCCAGATGATACATGACCTAGTGCTGTCAATGAAGCCACGGTTTTTAACACCCCCATTTTGCCCAATCCACACACCTTATTGGCTCAGGTTCCCACTACCCCTACCCACTCCGCTGTGATTGATTTGACAAATGTTTTTTTTTCAGTACCACTACATTCAGACAGTTGGTAGTTGTTTGCCTTCATACATGATGGTAAACAGGATACCTGGGGTGGTGCTGCCGCAGGGAGCCCAGAACTCGCCCAGTAGGTATACTGCAGCCACTTCCTGTCCTTTTTTAACTGATCATGGGTGCAAGGTGTCAAAAATAAAACTTTGGTTTTTCTGCATTACTGTTACCTTCCCTCGGGTGAAACATCTCACCTGTTTGCCCAGAAACATGAATGCACTGAGGACATTTTTGGGCCTTGTTCCTTATTGCAAACCTTGGATACACAAGTTTAATGCAGCCTCTTTATGATTGTTTGTCTTTTGGTCCCTTTCACCTAACAGATGAGATGGCAGATACCTTTTATGCCCTGAATCTGGCAATTTTTGTTCTCCCCCACACTGGGCCTATCAGATTACCGCATTTAGATTGTATTGTACATAAGTGAATGGCCATGCCTCAGTTGTCCTCACCCAACTGCATGGCCAGCAGCAACAACGCCCTGTGGCTTATTATTCAGCCAGACTTGACCCCGTGGCCAGAGGTGCCCCTTTCTGCATCAGAGCTGTAGCAGTTGTACAAGCCATGCTTGATAAAGGTTCTGAGATAGTCCTGAACCACAAAGCGACAGTGATATTACATCTATCCTCATGAAAGTACAACCCAAGAACCTTTTCGTTGTCCGCAGAGTTAGATGTGATAACTTACGAAGTCCGCAGTCCAGAAGAAGGGCCGCAGTCCAGTTAGGACTGAACCTCGGTATATCTCTGTTTGCTGATTTGAATGTTCATATTCATCCTAAGGATAAGCGAATTGGTTCTCACATAGTTATATAGGGCTGAGAACAGACATCTGCCAATCCAGCTCAGCTTAGAAATTCAGTCCAAATTTCTCAAAAAGGCAAGAGAGACAACGACTAGTGCACAAATGTGTGTTTTTTAACAGTATATATGTGTAATTAACAGTTAACTGATCCTAGATTTTATTACCTTTCTTGGCTTATCACAATTGACACTGTTACAGACGATCATGACGTATCACAAATTTATTTCCTGAAGCTTGTAGATCAAGTGTTTTTATCTACTATCATGGATTCATTGTGTTGATTATTTGTCCCTAATTACTTATATATGGGACCATTCTAGATAATATTATCTTTATAGAATTGTTTCTCTATCACAGAATTCCAGCTATTGTAACTTTTTCATCAATCTATTCATCAAATATTGTGCCTATCAGGGATATTATTGTGTTGATGTTTGATCATCCACTTATTTGATTAATGTAATGTGTTTTCGTTGACAGAGGGTATTCATATGACGCCTGAAATGTCCCAAAGATGTAATATTTTGAATCCAGCCATCGGTTGCCTCTAGAGCAAGGGGGGGGGGGCTACATTCAACTACCCAAGGTGGGCGTGTATGAGTATGTATTGGTGTGTGATGACTTGTTTTCAGGATGACCAGAAGCATACAGTACCTGGTAGAACATTATGGCCGAAGTTGTATGCCTGAGACCATTGAAATTGACACAGGTGTTCACTTCACAGGTGAAGTGATGCAGAAGATAACAAAGGTTTGGGTGTAGAACAGGCCTTACATGCTGCGTACCATCCACAAAGCAGCAGTAGAGTAGGGAAAAAAGGAACTGAACAGGACACTAAAGGTAAAGATAAAAAAAGCCCATGGGGGACTGTAAGCCATGAACAGAGTGCCTGCTGGTAGCCGTAAGACAGGCCATAGTCCCTATAAGGTCCTTAGTGGGTCAGGCCCTAGGACAGGATTGTATTTCCCACAGCAGCTCCAGATGCAACATGGTTGTCTGACAGATTATGTGATCAGTTTGTACAAGAATTTGACTAAAATACATTCAAGTTTTTGCTTCTATTCCAGATATTGATAAAGTACCAGAAACCCACCCACTTGGGTCTGGAGATTGGGTGGTGGTAAAAAGACACGTTAGAAAAGTCCTGTCCTCAAATCCTGGTTTGACGGTCCATTCCAAGTGTTGTTGACCGCAAGCACATCAGTGAAGCTTGAAGGAAAGCCTAATTCGAGTCATTTCAAGAAAGTGTTGAGTCGGGAGGACTTGAAAGGATATTTCTTGTTCCCCCTTGTGTGACTGCTGATCCTGACTAAAAGAATATGGATTCTTACTGAGATAATAAAAAATGGGTTTCTGGGTTGGGGAAAAGTTGTGCAAAGAAAGAACAAAGTTGTTACAGTCTGTAACGGACCGTTCAGCACTCAACTCCGTTCCGACGATATTCTACTTTCCATGCACAGGCAGCTACTGCAAGCACCAGTCTGCCGAACTGCAAACTACAGGAATCCTGGAAATCGCGGAACAGGAAAAGCATACAATCGGCTAACACTCCTGGCAATCAGCATACAATCCAATTCCCCAAGAACGAGACAAACACTTCGCTTGAGGGTTAAGCAGAGCTCTTTAATGGGTTATTTTCCAGCCTTTTATGCAGGTCTCCTAGCAAGGGACACGTCCCCCTGGGGCCCTTGTAAAAGACTGTGACAGTTTATATTTTAGCCAGTCACATGCATTTACAGTATTGAACCTTCCCAGCATTTGTACACAAAATCCCTTCCCTCTGTCTGTAACACAATCAACAAAATACAATGAGCATTGTCTGTGACGCAATTAACTAACACACTGAGACGCAATCCACAAAATACAATTACCAAACGTAATGGGCTAACTTAATCACTCACAGACAGAAAACACACATTTTTTCCCCAAACACAGAAAACACCCCAAAACCCCACATATCCCCAGAATTTAAACATCCATGGATAGCTCTGATCTGGGTGAACAACATATCCAAAAATCACCCAGATCTGAGCAGGGGTTCCCGAATTCCATGGAAGTCACATTTTGGCCGGCCGCAAGCATGGCTTTCCTGCCCAAACAGTTCCACAGATTTAAGCTGTGCGGCCGTCTGATCTTCGCCTTCAAAGTTAGTATGGGCCATAATCCTGGGCAGGAGGCGGGCAAACAGCCCGCTCCAAAACGCCGTGGCAAAGTGGCTTTCGCCACACAGTCCGATACTTCTAGCCCAGTGATCCATTGATAGTATTGCTCAAGGATTCACAGCATTAATAGTTCTTATGTTTACAATAGTCAATGGCCAGGTCATGAATGCCCTAAAAGGGCTTACTTCCTATTCCTAAATTTATCTTTAATTCTGCTGTTTGCATTAATTGTTTGTTGTGTCATCCCCTGCATTAGGAGGTTTTGTTCAAAATCATAGCTGAGGCTACCCCGGAGATGCTCATGGGAGACCTCCATGAGGATGGGAGACCTCCATGAGGATGGGAGACCTCCATGAGGATGGGAGACAAGGTCCACTTCGTTCTGTTGGTCCCCCCTGCTTACAACACCACCTGGAGAGGTGGGCAAATTAATGGAAACCCTATTAAAGGATAGGATTGTGGAACATCTAAAATCCCATGGATTGCAAGATGAAAAACAACATGGGTTTACTTCAGGGAGATCATGTCAAACAAATCTTATAGATTTTTTTTTACTGGGTGAATAAAATAATAGACGGTGGAGGTGCAGTAGACATCGCATATCTAGATTTTAGTAAGGCTTTTGACACTGTCCCACATAGAAGACTTATCAATAAACTGCAGTCATTGAGCATGGACTCCTTATATTGTTGAGTGGATTAGGCAGTGGCTGAGTGACAGACAACAGAGGGTTGTAGTCAATGGAGAACATTCAAAACAAGGTAATGTTACCAGTGGGGTTCCACAGGATCTGTACTGGGACCCGATTTTGTTTAATATCTTCATAAGTGATATTGCAAAAGGCCTCGCTGGTAAGGTTTGTCTTTTTGCTGATGACACAAAGATATGTAACAGGGTTGATGTCCTGGAGGGAAACTCAAAATGAAAAGGATTTAGGAAAACTAGAAGAATGGTCAGAACTCTGGAAACTGAAATTAATGTGGATAAGTGCAAGATAATGCACCTGGGGCGTAAAACCCAAGGGCAGAATATAGAATATTTGACACAGTCCTGACCTCAGTATCTGAGGAAAGGGATTTAGGAGTAATTATTTCAGAAGACTTAAAGGTGGGAAGACAATGTAATAGAGCAGCACGAAATGCCAGCAGAATGCTTGGATGTATAGGGAGAGGTATAAGCAGTAGAAAGGAGTGAAGTGCTTATGCCGCTGTACAGAACACTGGTGAGACCTCACTTGGAGTATTGTGCGCAGTACTGGAGGCCATATCTCCAGAAGGATTATAGATACTCTAGAGAGAGTTCAGAGGAAGAGCTACTAAACTGGTACATGGATTGCAGGATAAAACTTACCAGGAAAGGTTAAAGGACCTTAATATGTATAGCTTGGAAGAAAGAAGAGACAGAGGGGATATGATAGAAACTTTTAAATACATAAAGGGAATCAACTCGGTAAAGGAAGAGAGCATATTTAAAAGAAGAAAAACTACCACAAGAGTGACACAGTTTTAAATTAGAGGGGCAAAGGTTTTAAAAGTAATATAAGGGAAGTATTACTTTACTGAGAGAGTAGTGGATGCAATGGAATAGCCTTCCTGCAGAAGTGGTAGCTGCAAATACAGTGAAGGGTTTAAGCATGCAATGGGATAGGCATAAGGCCATCCTTTCATATAAGATAGGGCCGGGGGCTATCCATAGTATTCAGTATATTGGGCAGACAAGATGGGCCAAATGTTCTTATCTGCCGACACATTCTATGTTTCTATGTTTCTATGTTTCTATGGAGATCATCAACCATAGGGACAGACATCTGACTTCCCCTTGCTCGTCCAGTGTCTTGTGGAGGCTACTATACACTAGGGTAGGTGTCATGGAAGCTGGTGAAGAGGATGTTGGAGCACTGGGACAGATGTGCTAGGTTTTCTTTAGGGAAAAAATGAGGTCCAAGTGGGGACTGATAGAATGTGGCCATCATTCTTTGAATCAGCTAAGAAGCTCCCATATACTCCAGCTCTCAGACAACACCTTATCCTCTCCAAAGCACGAAGGTGTCATCCTACCGAAGATGACACACCTCCTTACTATGTCAAATATGGCTTTTCTGCTGTTAGTGAAGACTCCATTACAAGATGGCCCCTATAGTTAGATATTTACATAGTTCACATACCAGACTTAGTAAAACGAGCAGCACTGCGCAGATGCCAAGTGTTATCTCTTTTCTTATTTTCATATTTCAGCCTATGTAACAATGCCCACGAGCCTCAGGGGGAATGCCTCTCTGATGTCTATATAAACTGCTGTACTTCCTGTAATAAACAAGAATTTGCTTTGACCCCACTGTATGTGTCACAGTTATTTTCTTCCGATGCACGTAAAACCCCTTGGGTTACTATTAATTTAGAGAGCAGTAGAGCAAACGTAATCAGCCCCGATTGAAGCATCTTAACACTAGTGTGGCTGGAGTCAGCAGGGTGGCAGCAGTGAGAGGTCGGTAGCCAAATGGCCCGGGTAGACAACCCGCTTCGCAGGAGTCTACCTGCCCGGGAAGTAGCGGTGCATGGGTTCACGAGGCAGCGGCGGTAGCAGTCAGTCAGTGTCGTAGTGTTGGGTCAGGTTTTTGGGGGTTATTGTGTTTGACGGATCAGTTTTTTTGGGGGTTTATTGTTCTGACAGATCAGAGGTAAGGGCAAAATAATCAGTGACGTCAACACAAAACTTACTGCTGACAAACCCTCTCCACTTTGTCTACTTGTATAAGCGTTAATAGAACAGGTTCTGTAGACATCTATGTGGAATAAGCTGACACGGTGTAAAAGAAGTGCGCATCGCTGCCAACCTCTCGGAAGTAGTAAAAGTGTTTATTTTTTTATATGGCACACAATGCAGAGAGGAGCGCTATGGGGGCATCTAGGGCACTCCTTACTGGCACATTATTGGGGGGCACTATGTGGGCACAAAAGTATTTATATGGGGACACTATGGGGGGCCTCTAGGGCACGCCTTATGGCACATTATTGTGTGGGGCAACTATGGGGGGGCACAAAAGTGGTATTTTATATGGGGGGCACTATTGGGGCATCTAGGGGGAACTCCTTACTGGCACATTATTCGGGGGCACTATGTGGTCACAAAAGTGGTATTTTATATAGGGGGGTACTATGAGGGCATCTAGGGGCACTCCTTACTTGCACATATTTGGGGGCACTATGTGGGGCACAAAAGTGGGTATTACATATGGGGGCCACTATGGGGGCATCTAGGGCACTACTTACTGGCACATTATTGGGGGCACTATGTGGGCACAAAAGTATTTTATATGGGGGCATCTAGGGCACTCCTAACTGGCACATTATTGGGGGCACTATGTGGGCACAAAAGTATTTTATATGGGGGCATCCAGGGGCACTTTTTACTGGCACATTATTGGGTGCACTATGGGGGGCACAAAAGTGGTATTTTATATGGGGGCACTATGGGGGCATCTATGGGGCACTAGTGTTGATCAAGCTCGGGGATTAGGGCCGAACACATCGTGATAGAGCACCCAAGTATAATGGAAGTCAATGGGAGAACCCGAGCATTAAACCAGCGGTATTTTGGATGAGGAAACGTTATACAGGAGAGGCCCTGCTGCCACTTTGTTGACTCTAGATAACTTCTGCCTGATCGCACGTCCCCTTGACGTCCACGATCCATTTGGATATCTTCCCTATTAACTTTCGATGTTCTTTTATGCGCCTAACATGGTGACCACCGGTAACAAGGAATCATTGTTCGATTTCGGAGAGGGAGCCTATAAACGGCTTACGGCCTACTACTTCAAAGCAAGTCAGCATGAGTTGGCGGGCCTAGCAGTGAGGCTGATCCCTGTAAAAGATTTAGGTGCTGGCATGCTGGTAAGCTGACCCTCTAAAAAATTCTATGCGAGGGCCTGCTGTGAGCTGACCCTGTAAAAAATTTAAGTCGCAGGCCTGCATGTGAGCTGACCCAGTAAAAGATTTGAGTTGTGGGCCTGCAGCTGAGCTGACTCTGTAAAAGATTTGAGTGCGGGCCTGCAGGTGAGCTAACCCAGTAAAAGATTTTAGGTGCGGGCCTGCTGGTGAGCTGAGGGTGGAAACCGACAAACCCAAACTTGATTTTGATGGCTGCATTATCTGAAGGGTGGCCGTCATAACAGCTCTACAGATTTTTCCACCTGCATCTTTCTCAACAATCTGTGGCCTCAGTCTTTTATCCAGACTCTGTCATTGTGCCACTATGTGGCCTCCTCATGCGGCCATCTCCACACCATGTCACCTTGCCACTCATTTTTATCACCATGCTGCTGCTGCTGCTTAAAAAGGCCTTAAGTGATCACCAGGCCCACAATTTAAATTAAAGGGAACCTGTCACCGGATTTTGGGGTATAGAGCTGAGGGGGAGGACATGGGTTGCTGGATGGCCGCTAGCACATCCGCAATACCCAGTCCCCATAGCTCTGTGTGCTTTTATTGTGGAAATAAAAAACGATTTGATACATATGCAAATTAACATAAAAGAGTCAAATCTTACTTGTGTGACCAGAGAAGAGTCATATTTTCAAGCTTTGACTCATCTCAGTTCATTTGCATATGTATCAAATCGGTTTTTATACACAATAAAAGCACAGAGAGCTATAGGGACTGGGTATTGCGGACATGCTAGCGGGCCATCTAGCAGCCCATGTCCTCAGCTTTATACCCAAAATCCAGATGACAGGTTCCCTTTAAGGTTTTGGAATCGATAAACCCAACTTGCTTTTGTGGGCTGCATCAGTGGCGTAGCTAGAAATGACTGGGCCCCACAGGATATTTTTGAATGGGGGCTCCATCCCACAGTAATTTTTTAGCGACCCCTTCCTTTTCCTGCCGCCCCCATTCCTGTTGGCTAGTAAAGATCGCTCTCTCAACCAGGGCCGGCAGCTGTTCCATCCGTTTTATACACTGTCTATACTGTCACTGTATATCATTTCATTGTGTAATACTGTTTAGGGGGCCCTGACCAAATCCTTTAGTCCCTCCTCCTCCTGGATGCCCCTTCTGGGTTCAGGGCCCCAAAGCTGCAGCTTTCCTTGCTTTCCCCTATAGCTACGCCACTGGTCTGCATTAATCTGCAGTTACCGTGATTACAGCTCCACAGATTATTTCCATCTGCATTTTTTTAACAATTTGTGGGCCTTAGTCTTTTATCCAGACATTGTGCCACTATGTGGCCTCCTCATGCTGCCATCTTCCACACCATGTCACCTTGCCACTTAGTTTTATCACTATGCTGCTGCTGATGCTGCTTAAGAAGGCCTTAAAGGTGATCACCATGCCCACAATCTAATTAAGGTTTTTACGCACAAAACCAAAGTAAAAAATCATTTTATAGGAAAAATTGATTGAAAACATTATTTCCTGTTATATTAACTTGTATATAAGTTTTTCTTTGTAGCGGGGGGTCGAGAAGGGTGAACAACCAGTAATTTGTGTTGTTTAAAAATGCGTATTACCCGCGGGTCATCGGAAAGGCAGCCTAACATGAAGTCAGCCATGTGTGCCAGAGTACCAACAGGCGAGACTTCGCTGTCCGTCATCAGGAGGATCACTTTCCAATTCTCCTCATCCTCTTCCTCCTCTTCTGCCCACTCCACGCAGAACAGATGGAATTGAACTTCCATGGGTACTACCCTCTGTAGCTGAGGTAACCGTCTCCTGCTCCTCCTCCTACACTTCAGCCTCCAATCGCGCTGAGAAGATGAACTGAGGGTGGGTCTGGCTATCAGCAACCTGTGTAATATCTTCCCCATTTCCACCTCTTCCACATGCACAGCGTCATCCTTAATTGTGAGAAGCGAGCGATTGAGAAGACAACAGAAGTGGATGGGTGACGCTGATAATAGCGTTATCGCCGCTCACCATCTGTGGTGGATTCTTTTGAATTTGCGTAAAACCCAGCAGAGGTCGGACATCCATGCCCACGCTTGTGAATAGTGGAAGCTGACAGGAAAGGGCGACGACCATGTTGCAGCTGTTATTCCACAACTGCCCTCTGCTGCTCACAAAGCCTGGCCAACATGTGGAACATGGAGTTTCCAGCACGTGCTCATGTCGCACATCATCCGGTGAGCTGGAATTTTTTAAGCGCTGCTGCAGGCGGTTGACATGACCGGCTGAAGCTGTCGGGACTTTGCGGAAATGTTGCATACACGCGGCGCACCTTCACCAGAAGCTCAGGCAAATTGGGGGTAGGTTTTGAAAAGCCACTGAACGACTAATTTTAAGACATAGGCCGAGACCATGGTATGTGTGTCAGCTTGCAGAGCTCCAAAGCCGCCACCAAGTTAAGGCCATTATCAGACAAAACCATGCCTGGTTGTAGGTTGAGTGGCGAGAGCCACAGCTCAGTCTGGTCTCTTATCCCCTGCCACAGCTCTGCGGCGGTGTGCTGTTTGTCACCTAGGCAGATCAGCTTCAGCGAGGCCTGTTGCCGCTTCCCCACTGCAGTGCTACATTGCTTCCAGCTACCGACTGATGACTGACTGGTGCTGCACGCGGATAATTCGGAGGTGGAAGTGGAGGAGGCGGAGGAGGAGAAGTGGGGGTTCGAGCCACTAACCTAGGTGGTGGTGGAAACCCTGATGGAATTGGGGCCCGCAATCCTTGGCGTCGGAAGCACCTGTGCCATCCCAGGGTACGAGTCGCTCCCAGCCTCCACAACATTCACCCAGTGTGCCGTCAGGAAATGTAGCGTCCCTGGCTGAAAGCACTTGTCTATGTGTCCGTGGTTAAGTGGACCTTCCCAGTAACTGCGTTGGTCAGGGCACGTGTGATGTTAAGGGACACATGTTGGTGTAAGGCTGGCACGGCACACCTTGAAAAATAGTGGCGGCTGTGGACTGCGTAACAAGGGACAGCCACTGACATCAGGCTGTGAAAGGCCACAGTGTCCACAAGCCTAAATGGCAACATTTCTAGGGCCAGTAATTTAGAAAGCTGCGCATTTAATGCTATGGCCTGTGGGTGGGTGGCTCGGTATTTGCGCTTGCGTTCAAATGCCTGGGGTAATGACATTTGGACGCTGCGTTGGGACAGGGAAGTGGATGTGGTTGCTGATGGTGCTTGCAAAGGTCCAGGTGCAAGACGGGAGACATCCGGGCCTGTGTCTTTGACAGGGGATTGGCCAGCACGTAACACAGAGGAAGAGGAGGCAGTGGTGTTACCCACAGACACAGATTTTGGGCCCAGGCGTTTGGCCTACCTATTAGGGTGCTTTGATGCCATGTGGCGGATCATGCTGGTGGTGGTGAGGTTTTCTAGTGTTCACAGCCCCGCTCATTTTGGTGTGGCACAGGTTGAAAACTACTATTCTTTTGTTGTCCGCACTTTCCTCAAAAAAGCGCCATACTGTCGAACACCTACTCCTTGGCAAGGGAGATTTATGCAAGGGGGTGCTCCGTGGAGACAGTTTTGGGGCCTGTTCGGTGTGTGCCCGCCTTCTACCTTTTGGCCACCCCACTGCTTCTTCCAGCCTGTAGCAGTGCTGCAGATCCCTCCCCCTCTGTACTGCTCTCCCGCGCTCGGCTTGTTGCCCACCTTCCCAGGTTGGGGTCAGTGACCTCATCGTCCACCACCTCCTCTTCCACTTCCTCACTCTGATCATCCTCCTGATTTGTTGACCTAACCACAACCTCAGTGAGTTGACAACTGTGTGTCATCCTCTTCCTCAACCTCTTGAGACAGTAATTGTGGTGTGTCATTGTCAACTGTGTCTCATCATCATCCACCTCATTAAACACTAATGTGTCATCTCCAGAGCGGAATGGAGGCGGAACGGAGCAAAACAGAGCAAAACTGATGCATTCTGAACGGAGCCTTATCTATTCAGAATGCATTGGGGCTAAACTGATCCGTTTGGGGCCGCTTGTGAGAGCCTTGAAAACGGATCTCACAGGCGGACACAGTAACGGCAGTGTGAAAGTAGCCTTACAATAAAATAAAAAAAAGTTTGACATATTAGTGTATCGCCGCATCCGTAATAACCTGCTCTATAGAAGAATATCATATGACCTAACCCCTCAGAGGAAACACTTGTAAAAAAAAAAAAAAAATGCTAAATAAACAATTTTTTATGTCACCTTACATCACTAAAAGTACAATACCAAACGATCAAAAGGCGTATGCCAGCCAAAATAGTAACCCATCTAACCATCGACCTCATCCCGCAAAAAATGAGCCCCTACCTAAGACAATCGCCCAAAAAATATAAAAAAATATGGCTCAGAATATGGAGACACTAAAACATTGTTTTTTTTGTTTAAAAATGATGTTATTGTGTAGAAACTTAAGTAAATAAAAAAAGTATACATATTAGGTATTGCCGCATCTGTAAGAACCTGCTCTATAAAAATATCCATGAGCCTAACCCGTCAGGTGAACACCGTAAAAAAGAATATAAGAACGGTGTAAAAAAAGCCATTTATTTGCACCTTAGCATCACTAAAAGTGTAATAGGGGCAAGCGATCAAAAAGTCATATGCACCCCAAAATAGTGCCAAGTAAAACGTCATCTCATCCCCGCAAAAATTGTACCCTAGCTTAAGATAATCGACCAGAAATTGAAAAAACTATGGAGACACTAAAACAGTTATTTTTTTTTTTTTCAAAAATGATATATTAGTGTAAAACTCAATAAATAAATAAAAAGAAGAGATAGGGATGAATCATAAGGGTAATAATTAAAAAAGATCTAATTAGGTATCCTGCTGAAGTAAACCTGCTCTATAAAAAATATCATATGACTTAACCTCTCAGGTGAATACCGTAAAAAAAAAAAGTGTATAAAAAACCATTTTTTGTCACCTTACATCACAAAAGTGTAACAGCAAGCGATCAAAAAGTCAAATGCCCCTATAATAGTACCAATCAAACCTTTATCTCATCCTCCAAAAGAAATGAGCCCCTATCACAAGACAGTCGCCCAAAAAATAAATAAAACGATACGGCTTTCAGAATGTGGAGATACTAAAGAAAATTTTTTTTTTTCAAAAAATGCTTTGTATGTAAAACTGAAACAAACAAGACAAAAAAAGATGGTGCATATTTGGTATTGTCGCATCCGTAACAATCTTCTCTATAAAATTACCACAGTATTTAACCTGTCAGATAAATGTTAGGTAAATAACACAAAATAAAAACTTTGCAAAAACAGCTATTTCTTGTTACCTTGCCTCACAAAAAGTGTAATATAGAGCAACCAAGAATCATATGTACCCTAGAAATAGTACCAACAAAACTGCCACCTTATCCTGTAGTTTCCAAAATGGGGTAACTTTTTTGGAGTTTCTACTCTAGGGGGTGCATTAGGAGGGCTTCAAATGGGACATGGTGTCAAAAAAACGAGTCCAAGCAAAATCTGCCTTCCAAAAATCGGATAGGCGTTCCTATTCCTTCTTTGCAATGCCGTGTGCCCATACAGCAGTTTATGACCACATATGGGGTGTTTCTGTAAACTACAGAATCATGGCCATAAATATTGAGTTTTGTTTGGCTGTTAACCCTTGCTTTGTAACTGGAAAAAATTGATTAAAATGTGAAAATCTGCCAAAAAAGGTGAAATTCCTGAAATTTCATCTTTATTTTCCACTAATTCTTGTGGAACCACCTAAAGGTTTAACAAAGTTTGAAAAATCAGGTTTTGTATACTTTGGATGGGTATAGTTTCTAAAATGGGGTCCAATTTTTTCAAGTTTCAACTCTAGGGGTGCATCAGGGGGTCTTCAATGGTGACATGGCAGCTTAAAATTATCCCAGTGAAATCTGCTTTCCAAAAACCATATGCGTTCCTTTCCTTCTGCGCAATGCCGTGTGCCTGTACAGCAGTTTACGACCACATATGGGGTGTTTCTGTAAACTACAGATTTAGGGTCATAAATATTGACCTTGTTTGGCTGTTAACCCTTGCTTTGTTAGTGGCAAAAAAAATATTAAAATGGAAAATCTGCAAAAAAAGGGTTAACAAAGTTTGTAAAATCAGTTTGGGGTATACCTTGAGGGGTGTAGATTCATAAAATGGGGTCATATTGGGAGTTGTTCTACTCTAAAGGGTGCATCAGGGGGCTTCAAATGGGACATGGTGTCAAAAAAAAGACCAATTTAGCAAAATCTGCCTTCCAAAAAAACGTATGGCATTCCTTTCCTTCTGCGCCCTGCCGTCTGCCCATACAGCAGTTTACGACCACATATGGGGTGTTTTCTGTAAACTACAGTATTCAGGGGCCATACATATTGAGTTTTTGTTTGACTGTTAACCCTTGCTCTGTAACTGGAAAAAATGGATTGAAATGGAAAATCTGCCAAAAAAGTGAAATTTGAAATGTTATCTCTATTTGTAAAATCAGCTTTGAATACCTTGAGAGGTGTGTTTTGTAAAATGGGTAATTGTTGGGTGGTTTCTATTATGTAGAGCCTCACAAAGTGACTTCAGACCTGATCTGGTCTTGAAAGGTGGGTTTAGAAATGTTATGAAGAAATTCAAGATTTGCTTCTAAACTTCTAAGTCTTCTAACGTCCCAGAAAAATAAAATGGCATTCACAAAATGATCCAAACATGAAGTAGACATATGAGGAATGTAAAGTAATAACTATTTTGGAGGTATTACTATCTATTTTAAAAGTAGAGAAATTGAAATTTGAAAATTTGCTAACTTTTCCATTTTTTGTAAATTTGGGAATTTTTTTATAAATAAAAAATTAATTTTTTGGACTCAATTTTACCACTGTCATAATGTACAATATGTGACGAGAAAATAATATCAGAATGGCCTGGATAAGTAGAAGCGTTTTGAAAGTTATCACCACATAAAGTGACACATGTCAGATTGCAAAAAATGGCCTGGTCCTTAAGGTGAAAAATGGCAGGGTCCCTGAAGGGGTTAAGGCTAGATCAACAGAGGCCATGGATTCCCAATTTAAAGTGGACTACAAAAAAGGCACTGTACTGTAAATGCTGCAGGGTACATGATATCCCAGTCCACCATCTGCTGTTCTAATTGGGTCTTCTAAATACTTCTGCTTTTTCATTTAATGAGTGTTTATCTTGTCTCTCATACATGTTTAATGCTGTGATTTTTTTGTGGCTTTATAAATATAAGAAGAATTGATTCAGCAAAGAAAGCTTAGAAGTAAATACTGAGACCTGATGAATTTTTAAGAAGTTCAAAAGCAGCACACTCATACAACATATATAAATATATATATATATATTATATATATAGTCGAGTCCTACTTCCTACTTTCGACATCTGTAGCGCGTAGCTCATGAAGGAAGTCACGTTTTGGTGAGCTGGCATGATGGGTATATAAGGTGCGTAATAGGAGCAATTTATCAGAGATGCAAAAAAGGATGATTATTGACTTTCGTGCCAAGTGCGGCAGTGTTTCTGAAACTGCACAGTGTGAACTGATTTTTTTCAGCAATGCGGGCACATAGGAACATGGGACAAACACAGATGCCGTTACCTGCCAAGCGCTCATGTAACAGGTCAGGTCATAAAAACCTCCCTCTGCGCTGCGATTGGACAGCGCTACAGCCAGGGGAGAAGGAGACGCCCACAGAGAAAGACTGTGTCTCCTCCCCATTGCTCCTGAGCGCGAAATTTGCGCGGGGCCATAACGGGGCGCAGGGGCGCTATTTAAAAAAACAGCAGGGTGGCAGCATTAGCGGGGTACCCCGCAGGTACAGATATTTATCTCACTTACTATAAACCCATGAAAGGTCCTCTTTAACTATCCTTAGAATTGTGACAATTAACCCCTAGGCCTCTTTCACATGGGCGTCACGTATTTGGGCCGGATAAGATGCGGGTGCGTCGCGGGAAAATGCCAGATTTTTTCGCGCGAGTGCAAAACATTTAATGTGTTTTGCATGCGCGTGAGAAAAATCGGCATGTTTGGTACCCACACCCGAACCCGGTCTTCTTTCTTCTTCTTTGAGGAAAAGGTCCTGTGGTGACGTCACTGCGCTCATCACATGGTCCGTCACATAATCCATGGTGATGGATCATGTGATGGACCATGTGATTAGCGCAGTGACGTCAGCACAGGACCTTTTCCTCAAAGAAGAAGATAGAAAAGAAGCCGGGCTGCGCAAACAAGTGGATTAAGGTGAGTTAAATTATTATTTATTTATTTATTTTAACCCCTCCATCACTATTTTACTAAGCATTCTGTATTAAGAATGCTATTATTTGCCCTTACAACCATGTTATAAGGGAAAATAATAATGATCGGGTCCCCATCCCGATCGTCCTCCTAGCAACCATGCGTGAAATTCGCACCGCATCCGCACTTGCTTGCGGGTGCTTGCGATTTTCATGCAGCCCCATTCACTTCTATGGGGCCTGCGTTGCGTGAAAAACGCACAAAATAGAGCATGCTGCGATTTTCACGCAACGCACAAGTGATGCGTGAATATCACCGCTGATGTGCACAGCCCCATAGAAATTAATGGGTCCGGATTCAGTGCGGATGCAATGCGTTCACCTCACGCATTGCACCCGCGCGGAAATCTCGCCCGTGTGAGAAGGGGCCTTACTCATTTGTGTCAAATCTAGCCTTCCACAGGGGCGATATATTTTTGAAAGCACCAAAACCTACCCAACAAACACGCTTGTGTTCCCTCCAGACCGATGTCTTGTCACTTCTAGCACTGATGTACGCTTCTTAAGAAAAGATATAAAGTTTCGCACAAAAAAGCCACAAGCAGTAAATAAAGTCTAGATATTTGCTCATTTGGTTTACAAATGTGCGGAATGCTTACAGCCAAATGCAGCATAACACAAAGTTTGCAGAATAATTTTGTTTTTAAACCAGAAAGTAGGATCATAATTTCAACTGAGCCGGTTGGGCCCTCGTCCAAGTAGAAAATTATGCATCTTTTGTGTTTGCTTTTAGATGCCTTCAATGTGAGAAGAGATTTTTACTGTGTAGATGGACAATTCAATCATTTCTTGCAGTGACATAGAATAGCTTTAGCCTCTGTTTACAGACTGCTGTAAATACATATGGTCCATTCATTTTGGAATTAAAGGGAACCTGTCACTGTGGCAAAGCAGTGCAGGATTTTATAGAGCAGGAGGAGCTGAGCAGATTGATATACAGTTTTATGGTAAAAGATTCAGTATGACGTAATTTATTCATTTAAATCTTAAGACTTGAGGGGGCGAAGCTTGATGCAGAAATTCAAAGAACACCAAAGATAAAAGTCAAGCACCACCCCCTCAAGCCCCATACTGTGCAACACAATGTATCATTTTGCCCAGGAGTGTTCCTTGAATTGTATGTGTAATACCCCAGAGTGGTATTACCATTCCTACACCCTACTGTCTTTAATTGCTAACAACGATGTCATCTGTGTATGGATTCCAGCTCCTTTGTCACTGTGCATTTACAATGTTGCTATGAAACTGTTTTGTACATGTAATATGCCTGGTTTACCAGCAGGTGGCAGCATATATGGCAGAGAGATCTTTAGATAGAGTGAAAATTACCATGTCATCCTCCTCCTTTTGGGCAGAAGTGGGACAGTCCTGTTTGCTACCAAGGAAGGGGCTGCAGGAAGTTTTCAGTCTGTCTTAATCTTGTCTAGAGTTGGAAGGAGATGAGAATCACTCTGATTTCTTACAGATTAACAGACAGAGTATTGCGAGGGGGTCAACAGCCAAAGGCACCCCACTCCAGAAGTACCAGAACAGCCCTAAAGTCCAGTAACCAGACTAAAGCCTAGTTTAGCACAGCAGAGAGATAAAGCAGAATATTTAAGTTTGCTGCCAGTTTATGCCAAAACCTGCTGGAACCAAAAGAAACACCACTTCTTTTACGGATGCAAGTTGATTCAAGTAAAGCTGTTGAACTTTATAAAAGTCTGGACTCGACTATTTCTCCACCTCCAGCATTACTCTCCCCTGTATTGCTTCGGAGCCTAACCCTGGGGAGTGACATTATCCAGGTAGGAGCACCGTGACACACAGAGAAAACTATTAAAGGGGTATTCCCATCTTAGACAATGGGGGCATATCGCTAGGATATGCCCCCCATTGTCTGATAGTTGCAGGTACCACTGCTGGGACCCACACCTATATCGAGAACGTAGCGGGGAGCGCTGTGGCTGGAGGACCCCAGATTTCCCGGGGTCCGTCCACCATCAAACTCTAATCCCCGCATGCGCGGCCCATGCTCCCATTCATTTCTATGGGGCAGACGGCAATAGCTGAGCTGGCGCTCGGCTATTTTCGGCGGCCCCATAGAAATGAATGGAGGGCGGCTGCGCATGCGCAGTGCGTTGTTCTTCACTTTCAGGGCTCCGTTCTCGATATAGGTGCGGGTCCCAGCAGTGGGACCCGCACCTATAAGACAATGGGGGCATATCCTAGCGATATGCCCCCATGTCTGAGATGAGAAAACCCCTTTAAGGCCGCACCACACCACTCGGCATTCCGATAAACTTGGGACAGGATCGTCCCCGGGGGATGACACGTTGCATATGCCTATAGCCAATGGCACAATGACTAGTCCAACCCTATGTATTTCAGTAATATTTAATAATCTATTCTTATTCTGTGTCTATAGGCCGCTAACTTTCCTGATCTTGTACATTGCAGATGGTTTCAGCTCCTGATTATGCTCATGGTTGTATCCATTCCTGTTATAGTTGGTTTTCTTCTTCCTCTTTTCACCTAAGAGGTGTGTACACTGTACCAATACAGTTTTTCATTATTTCATTAAAAAAAAACAAGTTTGCACATAAGTTATATATTTTTCTAGTTTTGTGACTCCACCTTCTATACAGACCTATGTGTCTCCATGGTTTACAGACTACAAACAAACCCTTTGTAGTCAGATTCTCCAATCATACTTCTCTCTTTCTGTCCCCTCCTTCATACCAACAAACATTTATTGGGTTAACAAGGAGGTGGGGGCACATGGAAAGTAGCAGGACTGCAGGATCAGACCAGGATCAGACTACACGTGGTTTGTTTGTGGTTTGTTTCCATTAAGAAAAATGGGTCTGCATAGGAGCTGTAGACACAGAACAGTGTGAAATTTCTTAGGGTACATTCCTATGACAGTGAAGAAAAACAGCCATTAAAAACAGATTCTCATAGCCATTTAGCATCAGTGTGTGCATCCATCCATTTTTTATGGCCATTTCACATTCCGTTTTGTTTAAAAACAGCCGTTAAAAACTGATGCCTCAGTATATATTATGGCCTGTCATAGTGCCCCTAGTATGATAAATGGCCCTGAATAGTGCCCCCTAATATATATTGGCTTCACTCTTTGATAGTGCTGGCGATGAAAAAAATTACCTCAACCACTTGACCGTTCATGGACACTCACTCTTCATTGGAGGAAGCAGGACCTGATGCTTCCAGCGTGATCAAGTGATGTTATCACACTGGGGAAAGCAGGTCCTGCTGCATCCTGTGAGGAGTAAGTGACCCTGTACGTGCAAGTGGTTGAGGTGGGTATTTATTTATTTTTTTTAACCCTGAAAGACCATTTTTTTCCCTAATGTACCTGTTTTTGTCTGCCGTTAGATGGGTGCAAAAAAAGGTCCCTTTGATTTCAAAAGGGGTCTGTCTGGCAGTGAAAACAGTGAAAAAATAGGACATTTCCTTTCTTGACAGCCGCTATTCACTGGCCCATTAGGAAACGGTCATGTGAATAGCACCGTAGACAGCAATGGTTCTGAAAATGGTCATGTGATGGTCATTAAAAATCAGTCATCACATATTGTGTCAATGAGGCCTTATTCAAGACTATTTCCAAAGCTGTTTTGCAAAGCTCCTGATGGAAAAATAGGTTGACTTTATTAGAACTTACAATTTTTGTCATCCTCATTATTTTCAAAAGCTTTTGCCAACATCAAAGTCCAGAGTTTTCAGTTCCAATAATTTATAATGTGGCTTTCCCCAATGATAAAGAGTCACAGAAAATACAACTTCCTCAGCCAGACAGTGCTGATCTTTGTTCTTCAAGAAATATCTTTATTCTGTATTTTAAGAACTGTTCTTAGTCTTTTATCACCACGCTTTCAAGTGTCATTTCTCAGCTACTCTTTTCATACTTGCTTTCAACAAATGAGTAAAGTTGGTGAAACTTTCCAGTTTCTTTGGCATTTTTGGGGATATTTGTTTTCTTCATATTTGGGGTAAGTCCAGTCTTTGGACCTTAAGACTGTAAGACACTCTCCTGTTCCGCGATCCACTGGGGCCCCCAGGGGTCCTCGTGGGGCTCGACCTGCAGGGGGACCCCGTTGTGCCTGGGGAGACTTTGGTTCCGACTCCTTTGCGGGCAGATGCGGTCGTGCGTCCACATGGTCGCTGGAGGGGAAGACCGCCGGGGTCTCGGAGGCAGATTGACCAGACTGGTGGCGGCACGCAGTGGCCTGTCCTGTCTCCGGTATCACCTGCGTGTTCCGTTCCGGCGTCTGTGCCGACGCGATCGTGTAGTCATGATGGGCCGCTCGAGCGTCCGCGTGCACACTCGAGAGGAGGTTCACAAAAGGATATGTGGCCGGACGTACGCGCATCTTATTCGATACGCCGGCCGCTGACGGGGAAAATACCTGTACGTAAATTCTGGTAGATTAGAGGGCAGACATGGGTTAAGTGACTAAGGACCAGACTAGCCGCACAAGTGTCAGGGATTAGGATCATCATATGACCTATGAGGAATAGACACATGGCACTATGTGATTGGCTAGCAGGTACTTAAAAGTGGGCACTGTTGTTTTGACAACCCGGTGTATGGTGCGGTTCATATTTCTCCCAGAGTTACCTGTGCATGACCTCTGCCTTCCTCGATTTATCTTTAGAGACTTCCTCTGGATAACTCATCTTTGCTGAACAGTTTGTCTCGTGTATGACCTTGGATCGGACCCTGGAAATCCTGACGTCTCATCCCTAGGTACCACGTTACACAGACTAATACTGCGCATAAGAACTTTGGCCTGGTCACTGGCTGTCCCCTTGGTATTTCCCTGCACAGGTTATTATTCGGGTTGGTTACCTGTATATGCTTACTGGTTTAGACTGTACTGCCCGTTTATTTAATAAATACACTACTGTTTAACCTCTGTCTGGTTGCTTCGGGTTCTGCACTGTTACAAGGACTTTCTTATCTTTCTATGAGTGAGTTTACAACTCTGATGTATTTGCTCTTATATGTAATATCTGAATGTTTTTGCATGTTCCTCGTGTTTAGTGTATTGAGCTGAAGTGTGCCTATCGTTCTAACATGTCATAGCAAAGTGGAGTTCCAGAAGCTGAGATCCCTTCCCGATCACTAAAACCAACAGGCAGGAGCTCTCAGCTGAGCGCTGTGCCCCTTCAGTTCTCAGCTTTGATCAGACAGAGTGGCTTACAAACTCATACACTTTCTATGAGTCTAGCAGAGCGGAAGGTGCACAGGGCTTAGCTAAGCATATCTTTGCTTTAGCTAAATTAAGGTTTATTCAATTTGTAGGCAAAACCTAAGACAATCTCTTTAAAATGTATAAATAGTAAAACTATACCACTTTATGATACATCATAGTTATCTATTTTGCCTCCTCATGTATCACTGCTAGGTATTTTTTGCTACTGGTATATGTAATTCTGAGGTCAAAGGGATTTCCAGTGCTCTAGATATTGATCACCTATCTGTAGAAGAGGTCCTCAATATTGGATTAGTTGGGGGCTGACGCCTAACACCCCCACCATTTAGCTGTTTTTAGCAGCATCACCTGAATGAGAGCTGAGCTACAGTAACCCAGCATGGCTGTTGCACAGTGGATGGAGTTGTCTACTTCTGGTTCAGTCTATCGTGGTTTTTTCTGGTGCCAGCAGCTGCTGAGAACAGCTGAGCGTGGTGCTGGATCCCCACCAATATGATATTGAAGACCTATCCTAAGAATAGGTCATCAATATCTAAAGCCCAGAAAACACCTTTAGCTAGAAGACCCTGACTACAAATATTCTCTTCTGTAGTCAGGTTAGCTAGAAGACCCTGACTACAAATATTCTCTTCTGTAGTCAGGTTTAGCTAGTAGATCCTGACTACAAATATTCACTTCTGTAGTCAGGTTTAGCTAGAAGACCCTGACTACAAATATTCTCTTCTGTAGTCAGGTTTAGCTAGAAGACCCTGACTACAAATATTCTCTTCTGTAGTCAGGTTTAGCTAGAAGAAACTGACTAAAAATATTCTCTTCTGTAGTCAGGTTTAGCTAGTAGATCCTGACTACAAATATTCTCTTCTGTAGTCAGGTTTAGCTAGAAGACCCTGACTACAAATATTCTCTTCTGTAGTCAGGTTTAGCTAGTAGATCCTGACTACAAATATTCACCTCTGCAGTCAGGTTATATCAATACAAGCCACATTTAGGCTGCTTAGCACATAGACTATTCTCTCCAATGACTTGTCCTACTGTTGCATTTCCACTCAGATATCACAATGCAGATTGCAATGACTGAAAACCATCTCAGCAGCATTAGGAAGAAAGGGAGGACTGAGGAGACTTTATAGCCTAGAGTAGTGAGAAAGAGTGGGGGGAATAGACGGAGAGTGTGTAGTATGTGCAATAATAGAGTTTTCTGTGATGAGTGATCATGCCAAAAGGAGCAAGGAAGTGTTTGAGGCCCTTATCACACATGTGCACTGCCTGAGATTTAAAATGTCTGCTACTTTACTCATTTACAGCGCCACTATTATCAATAGGCTAGATCTGGTATTGCAGTTTACAGGTCATTGATCTGATCAGTTGCTACTTTTCCCTAGTGCTTGCTTGACCTCCTCTACCTGCTCGCCTACCATTGAGTAAATATCACCATCCAGTTTAAGGCAGAACCTGCTGAGTACGTAATATGTATGGTATGGGGAGCTCCCGCTCTCTGCCACCCCCCCAACATCTTTTTGTTAATCTTGGAGATACGCCATCTCCAGAAAGTGTCTGATAGTGTATTTCTCCTCTATGCCATATTCAGCCAACTGTATGTGTATGGATGCATCGGGAGACATGGCTGAACGACAGCAATTGCATATGCATAGCCAACTTTAGTCCCTGCAGAGAATTTCTACAGTCCCCTAAATGAGGTTCATGTGCCTTAGTATAACATATCAAATACGATTCTTTGAATTGTTGCACTATACCAAAATTTAATGCAATCTCTATGGGCTTTTAATGCATTTTAATGGCAGACGTCTATCTATTGACCTGCTCATAGACTGTGAAAGGTAGGTATATCTGGACCTGCTTAAAGCTCTGCCCATAATTCTGCGGATATTTCCAGCAGTCTACATGTGTCAGGACAGCTCGATCTTGGCAGAAATAAACAGAATATCTCAAGATCGACTGAATGTGGAATCAAAGTTGAAGGCTGCTGTCAGAGCGTTCAGATGTGATGTATTATGCCAAGTAAAGTAAGAGAAACCTTCTCATTAAAACTCCCAGGAATTATTAATTTAGTAGTTATAGTCTTATTTAGTGCATATTTATCATGTTATTTTTTGCATAATAGGGTTAATTTCAGCAACTTTTTTGCTATTGCCAAACATTTCTGTATCGGGGCCAGCATGAATTACTGCCGTCAACCCATCAGAAACTATTTACGTATAAGATGCTAATTGCTAAAGTGATTTTGTGTAGCCCTTTATGTTTCAGAGATCCATTTTGTAGATGGCTTTATGTGCTATGTTAAGTTAGATTAGTGATTCCCAACAGATGTTGTAAGATTACGACTCCCACTATGACCTGACGGCCTCCAACTGTAAGAGCATGAAGAGGGTTGCAGTTTCACAAATTCTGGAGAGACGCTGACATATTCCGCAGTGCTTTACAGACATTAGCATCATGCTGCAATCTAAGTTCCCTATCAGGATGTCTTTGGAGTGTGGGAGGAAACTGGAGAACCCGGAGGAAACCCACGCAAACACGGGGAGAACATACAAACTCCATGCAGATGTTGTCCTTGGTCGGTTTCGAACCTAACATAAGTCGCAGGGCTTCCTTGTGACTCTTTTTGAAGGCTCTCAGATCAATACACTGGTCTTATTCCGGCCTCCAGGAGCCACAAAGTTGTAGAATTTTTTACTTGCAAAACCACGCCCCTTATTTTCAGGCCTGCCCCCTTTTAAGTGGTACCCTGCCCACATTTGAGCATTGCTCCGCCTCCTTTTTGAGTGGTGCCCCGCCCTTTCAAAGTACTTCGGGTAGCAGCAGGACTGTGTCTAATGGAAGTAATGGGAGAAAGCAGCCCTCCATGCTGTACCTAGTAGATTTGGCAACTCTCGCAGGCAGCCCAGGAGGTCTCTTCTTTTGACAGGAGCCTTCCCAATGCTCTGGGACAGTTGCCAACCAATCAGAGCTCAGCTTTCATAAGAAATCAAAGCTGCACTATGATTAGGGGATAACAATTAGATTGTGGGGGTCTGAACGCTGTGACCCCCCTCCAGTCAGGAGAATGGCTGGCCTGTATCCTGAAATGAATTGAGCTTAGAATGCGATCTGCTGCTCCATTCATTCTCTGCTGGAGATAGTGGGGCACAGTACTTAGCTCTCTCCAGCAGTCCCACAGAGAAAAATGGAGCAGCAGTGTGCATGCTCGACCAGCCGCTCCATTCATCTTGGATCTATGATGACCTTATTTTCATGATCAGTAATGGTCCCATCAATTGAGCCCCTTACGATCTATTAGTTATGCCATATTCTTTGGCCACCGCTTCATTCCTGGCCTTGTATGATCGGGCTCCATTTTGGACACAGGAGCAGGTCTCAGAGGTGGGACACTATGGCATAACCTGAGGATATGATAGATAGTAATACCCCTTTAAGTTATCATCAGCTATAGGCACCACCTTACATATGCAGGGTGGGCCATTTATATGGATACACCTTAATAAAATGGGAATGGTTGGTGATATTAACTTCCTGTTTGTGGCACATTAGTATATGTGAGGGGGGAAACTTTTCAAGATGGGCGGTGACCATGGCGGCCATTTTGAAGTCGGCCATTTTGAATCCAACTTTAGTTTTTTCAATAGGAAGAGGGTCATGTGACACATCAAACTTATTGGGAATTTCACAAGAAAAACAATGGTGTGCTTGGTTTTAACGTAACACATATACTAATGTGCCACAAACAGGAAGTTAATATCACCAACCATTCCCATTTTATTAAGGTGTATCCATATAAATGGCCCACCCTGTACTTTTTGTGCTCATGATTGGGCACCTGCATTACAGATAAGCTGTCAGCTCTTAGGCCAAGTCTTTAAAGGATAACTGTCGCATTTAGACCCTAATTTCAATTTTCAAATATGTAGTTACTAATAACATGATATTCCAGAATCAGTTACTATTAGACTGACTTACCCCATATTTAATAAGATTCAGCCCTTAGCAACCAGTCTGCATAAAACTGCAATCTCACTATTCAGTTACGATGGCCGCCACTGCCCTCACCCTGAGGCTAATCCCGCCTGCCCTCACTAGCCAGTAACAATAGCCCCCCAAAAGTGTCAATAACCAGAGCCCTCCCCCTAGAGGGTTAATCTCCTGCAGCACAAAGGGGTCCTCTTACCACATGTTGCTCTCATTTATACACTGAGCAGACGGCAGATCTCCCTTCCCTGGTCTGCGCTGCTCCAACTCTGCATTCTCCAGCTCTGCTGAGTGAGGGAGCGTCTGCCAAGCGCAGGGACAGGGAGAAGTGCACACAGCCCAGGCACTGTTATCAGCTGCTGGGGAGGACCTGGCTTTAATCATTTACTTACAGTCCCTGGCTGTCAGTAATCTGACCTGCTTCTGCATCCTCCGTCCTTCAACAGATAGACGGACCATGCCTAGCAACCCAATTTTAAGCACAGGTAAAAGTAGGCAGTACAGGGAACAAAAATGTGGAATTAAGGGGTAATTGAATACACAGTGAAAAGTTGAAATAGGGCCACCAAGGAGATATTAATCACCACAATCCAATACTCCAAAAAAAAAAAATACGACAGTTATACTTTAAGGAAATGCTTGTATTCCTCATAAGTTACTAATACCACAGCATCTTTTCTTATAATTCTGCATTATGCTGCTCTCCTTATTCCTCTTGGAAACATATGGTACATAAGGACATGACTACATGGCGAGAAAGTCATGCGACTCTTGGCCTAATGTATGTCAATGGTATCACAAAGCTACATGTGACATTCTGTGACTGTGATGAGACAGCTGCAAAAATCCAGACATGCTGAATTTGGTGTCACAAGGAGCCGGGGGAGAGGATAGAAGTGGTAGTGGCCCTGATGCAATGTTGTCTCATGGTGAACTTCCTCAGTCCGTTGCTCCCTGGGGATTGGTGCAGTGGAAATGTAGTTTGAAGAATGAGGCCAGAAGTAATTTTATAACAGTCTCTCTTTACTAAGTGCAAAATGTAACTTCTGGTACATTCATTAGCATCGGATTCCAAGTCCACTGCCAGGTTCAGACTTGAATTTTATCTGGTCATTTTTGCTGATGGGTGTCTGAGCCGTAGTCCCTCACCTTGCAGCAGTGTCTTTAATTCAGGATTAAACTGTTCACTCTGCTGTCTTGTCTCTCAAGTGTTTCTTGAGGCACGATTATGTTGATTTCTCTGGAGAATCTCTGAAAGGCTTCATGCACATGACCGTATGTATTTTGCAGTACGCAAAACACGGATCTGCTAAAAATACAGATGACGTCCGTGTGCATTCCGTATTTTGCGGAACGGAACAGCTGGCCCCTAATAGAGCAGTCCTATCCTTGTCCGTAATGCGGACAATAATAGGACATGTTCTATTTTTTGGTGGAACGCACATATGGAAACGGAATGCACACGGAGTAACTTCCGTTTTTTTGAAGACCCATTGACATTAATGGTTTTGCATACGGTCTGCAAAAAAACCTGTACGAACACAGAAAGAAAATACGGTCGTGTGTATGAGGCCTAAGAGATGGAGCTCTGCAGTGTGCTTCCTCTCCCTTCCCTAGCTTCTCTCCAACTCCCCCTCTGGACAGGATGTGGTTCCAGCCCACTCCTACAAGAGGTGAAGAACAGGGTGGTTAGCTCTGCTCCTGCCAACCATTTACCATCCATATCCTCCTCCCTTACTGGAACCTATGGCCAAATAACATGAAATGCACAACATTATAATACACTAACTATATACAGTGCAATTGCAGATACCCCCAGGTTTAGGATGCTGCACATGTCGCACACAACTTTTAATCCATTGACTTTAATGTAAGCAGCGAGCGACATGTGACTTGGCAGTCATTCTAAAATAGTCGTTACAGGCAAGTCGCACATATTTTTATGTTGCTTTTCATGTCGCCATGTAGCCATACCCTAAATTGACAAACAGACATCACAATCGCCCCCCATCCAAGGGGTGTGTCTCTATACACTCTCATACCGTCCAGTCGATGCTGACAGTGTCAGACTGTGTAGAGTCACATCTTGCTGTCAAAAGTCATGCCCAGTTGTCAGTGTATTCACATATTTCCAGGAAGAATAAGGCCCCTTGCAGACGAGCATGTCCGGATGCGTCTCGGTGCATTGCGGCAAACCCGCGCGAGTAGGTACGCAATTGCAGTCAGTTTTGACTGCGATTGCGTTCCGATGTTCAGTTTTTATCGCGGCGGGCGCAATGTGTATTGCACGCTGCGTGATAAAAAAACTGACTGTGGTACCCAGACCCGAACTTCTTCACAGAAGTTCAGGTTTGGGTTCAAGGTTGTGTAGATTGTATTATTTCCCCTTATAACATGGTTATAAGGGGAAAATTAATAGCATTCTGAATACAGAATGCATAGTACAATAGGGCTGGAGGGGTTAAAAAAAAAAAAAAAAAAAAAAAAATTGAACTTACCTTAATCCCACTTGATCGCGCAGCCGGCATCTCTTCTGTCTTGTTGTGTGAGGAATAGGACCTTTGATGACGTCACTACGCTCATCACATGGTCCCGTCACATGATCCATGCACAAAGAGGAGCATGCTGCGATTTTCACGCAACGCACAAGTGATGCGTGAAAATCACCGCTCATGTGCACAGCCCCATAGAAATGAATGGGTCCGGATTCAGTGCGGGTGCAAAGCGTTTCAACTCACGCATTGCACCGCACAGAATTTCTTCGCCGTGTGAAAGGGGCCTAACAGAGGAATGGCTACAATGCAAAGTTCCTAATGCAAGGTGCTCGAGGTATTTTTGGTTTGTGTAGGAATATATCATTTATAAAAAAAATCTGTGGATCTTTTCCTGTGGATGCCCCCTTATTTTTTGTCTGCAGGGTAACGTGACCATCTTATTCATTGCAGCTCCTTCTTCATTGTATTTTCATCCTAGTGTTTTCCGGCTGTCAAATTGCAAATGATTTAATCCTATTGATTGTGTATGTTGCCGGATATCTCTTATCATATTTCATTACCAGGGCACTTTCCCTTAAAAAAAGAAATTAAGAACGGGAATACGATCTCACCACAAGGGACTAAAACTTTGTTTAGCCCAGCAACGTGCGTTGGTCCCCGTGGCAAAAAAAAGCGTCACCGAGGAGAAAATAATTTAAAGCCATTTGAAATAGATCTCATAAGAGAGAGAAGCAGACGTCACGTCTCGCACACATCCAGCCTGCGGGAGCTTAAAACCATTCTTTTGTATGTATAATATATGTTGTGTTTTAGCAGAGTAAGAGGAAAATTAAAGAGCCCAGCACCATAGGGTTGGCAATGTCACCTTAAAATAAGCAATAGAGAAAACTGATTATTTTAATGGAGCCAACGGCGGTTGCCAGAAGCATTTTAATTCTTTCGGTCTGCAAGAGCTAAAAAAACACAGACACACTGCAGTCTCTGCGGGACTCATTAGCAACATGCCGCCGCCGAGCCAGTGCTAGTGCCAGCCTCTGGGTACACATGCAGAATTTTGCTGGATCACCTGTCCAGGGAGACGCCTGTGATGACAGGTGATCCAGCAAGAGGAGCTTCAGGGACAATGCATTATAAAAGAACTCGTTAGCAACTTGATCTTAATACATGGATTCCCACAACAGAGACAGCAAAATACCACTGATTATTCCGACTTTTATAACTTATCTCATGCGCTGTTCTATAGGGTGGTATTAGGGTTATTAATTGGGCTCGGGGTGGGGGGGTGTATAGGGTATGTATTATCATTTCTGTACATTAATTTTATTTTTATTTTTTTATTTTTATTGTTCAAGTAATAGTAACCCCGGTGGTCTAGAGTGGCTTAGCGGTTGTATTGTAAGGGTATTTTTTAAAAGATGATTGGTTCTGTCCCTTAAATTCTGTTCCCTTTCATTATTACCATTCTGTGCTATGATGTGCCTTGTTATCTAGTACCCATCCCCCATTGCAGACCCACAATTTCTGAGTGATCTCAGAGACATGCTTGCTGCACACTGGAGGAGGGGCTAAAATGTTTAAACTGTGACACACATTCCCTCAGGGCACTCCATTGAAGACTTCATTCTACAGTAGGTAGGATGTGAGTATTGATTTGCCCTTTTTCTTGTGCACCCTGGGGTGTCTTCCATGGGCTACGACATGGCGACCGGAATGCTACCCCATATTGCATGTTGCATATTTAGGCTAGTGATAGTGATGTTTATTTACTCTTCATAAATTCAGTATCATATATATATAAAAATCCAGAAAATGGACGGCACTCCAGTCAGATCAAAAAAATAGTGATTCCTTTGGCCACCCCTGACTAACCCTAAGCTGGCACCTGTCTGCCCTGATACCCTAGACGGGGTGTGAACCCGTGCGGCGAGCAGGATGCCTAAACCCTCAGTCGCCCTAACAAGACTGGACTGGGGAAAGGCCGATGGGAGCGCTAGTCACCATCACTCACGTCTAGGAAAACAACAGGGGAAGACAGCAACAAACAAACAAACAACAGCAGAGATAGACTTATCCAGTCACGAGCAGAGAAGGCGATCCCAAACACGACAGTCCATGCCGGACAAGAGCTCCACAGCAACACCATCTCCTTCCAAGGTCAGAGTAGCACTGGAAGTAAGGACTATATCTGGCAATGACTGCAAGTGAAACTGAAACTAATATAGTAGCTGGGAGTGGCAGACAGGACTCACCTGAGAAGGATGCCTACAAACTCCCAGTCAGGACAAAAAGGTTCACAAGGCAAAACCCAGATGACATACCCTGAACCACGGAGAAAACTCACAAGCTATCGCGAGTAGCAAGTCGCTGCGACCTTCTCCTCCCAGACCTGTCTGGATCAGTCACAGTCGTGACAGTACCCCCCTTTCTACGAGGGGCCCCTGGACCCTCAAGACCAGGCCTCTCCGGATGGGAGCTATGAAAAGCCTGAATGAGTCTGTCCGCTTTTATCTCTGATGCTGGAACCCACATTCTCTCTTCGGAACCATAACCTTTCCAGTGCACCAGGTACTGAAGAGAGCGGCGAACATATCGTGAATCAACAATCTTTTCTACCTGAAACTCAAGACTGCCATCAACAACCACCGGTGGAGGCGGTAGTGGCAATGGTTCAGGAGGTTCTACATATCTCTTAAGCAGAGATCTGTGGAAGACATTATGGATCCTTAGAGTCTGAGGTAGCTCCAGACGAAAAGCCACCGGGTTAATGATCTTAATTACCCTATAAGGACCAATAAATCTCGGACCTAATTTCCATGAGGGAACCTTCAACTTGATATTTCTGGTAGACAACCACACCAAGTCATTCACCCCAAGGTCCGGACCTTCAGAGCGCTTCCTATCAGCCGCACGTTTGTATCTACCACCAATTCTCTTCAAACTTTCTTGCACACTCTGCCACACTGAAGAAAGTGAAGACGCAAATCGTTCCTCCTCGGGAATCCCAGACGGCCCCCCCTCAATAAACGTACAAAACTGAGGATGGAAACCATACGCACCAAAAAATGGTGACTTATCGGTGGATTCTTGACGACGATTATTAATGGCAAACTCGGCTAACGGTAAATAAGAAGACCATTCCTCCTGATTTTCGGAAACAAAGCATCTCAAATATGTCTCTAGGTTTTGATTGGTACGTTCAGTCTGACCGTTGGACTGCGGATGGAAAGATGAAGAAAACGACAGATGAACCCCTAAACGAGAACAAAAAGCTTTCCAAAATTTAGAAACGAATTGGGTACCACGATCCGAAACAATATCGGAAGGGACCCCGTGAAGCTTCACGATGTGGTCAATAAAAACCTGAGCCAGTGTGTTAGCATTAGGCAATGCGGCAAGAGCAATAAAGTGCACCATTTTACTGAATCTGTCAACAACTACAAGAATAACAGTCTTCCCCGCTGATACTGGTAGATCCGTAATGAAATCCATTGACAGGTGCGTCAAAGGCCTGTTGGGGATGGCCAGAGGTAAAAGAGCCCCTGCCCCGGACGAGTATGATCTACCTTAGAACGAGCACATGTAGCACATGCAGACACAAAAGTTCATACACCTCCTGGCGCCATTTAGGCCACCAGAACCGACGAGACACTAACTCAGAGGTTGCCCCTACTACCTGGGTGTCCTGCCAGTGTGGAGTTTTGGTGTGTTCTTTTAGTATCTCCAGGCGTAAATTTTCTGGCACAAAACATTTACCCGAGGGGCAGGAGGCCAGGGCGTTCCCCCTGAGCTTCCAACACCCTCCCCTCCAAACCTGAGTGTAATGCAGAGACCACCACCCCCTTTTGCAAATGGGCTCTGGTACCTCAACATCACCCCCTCCAGGAAAACTTCGAGACAATGCATCCGCCCCCCTTAGTATTTTTTGCCCCCGGCGATATAGGTTATTACAAAATTAATCTAGTAAAAAATAACGACCACCGAGCCTGTCTAGGGGTGAGACGTTTAGCAGACTCCAGATATAATAAGTTTTTGTGATCAGTAATCACCGTGACGGGATGAACCGCCCCCTCCAAAAAATGACGCCACTCCTCAAAAGCCAACTTAATAGCCAAAAGTTCCCTGTTGCCAATATCATAGTTCCCTTTCTGCAGTAGACAATTTCTTTGAAAAGAAAGCACACGGACGCCATTTCACAGGGGACGGGCCCTGAGATAGTACCGCTCCCACCCCCACCTCTGATGCGTCAACCTCTACAATAAAAGGAAGCGAGACATCTGGCTGTACGAGAATAGGGGCCGAGGTGAATCTCTCCTTCAGAGATGCAAAGGCAGTTTTGGCTGCATGTGACCATTTGGAAAAATCGGATCCCTTTCGGGTCATGTCCGGCAGTGGTTTGACCACCAAGGAATAGTTCGTTATAAACTTTCTATAAAAATTGGCAAACCCCAGGAAGCGTTGCAATGCCTTTAGGTTCTCAGGCAGATTCCCAGTCTATAATCGCCCGGACTTTCTCTGGATCCATGCGGAAACCCTGAATCTGACAACACATACCCAGAAATGGCAGTTGTTTTACGGCGAACAACACATTTTTCTAACTTAGCAAACAATTTGTTGGCCCTTAAATATCTGCAGCACTTGGATCTTATAAGTATCCAGATCCGGGGAATAGACCAGGATGTCATCAAGATATATCACAACAAATCTCCCGATAAGGTGACTAAAAATATAGTTGACAAAATGTTGGAATACGCAGGCGCATTAGTAAGACCAAATGGCATGACCAGATTTTCATAATGCCCTTCCGGTGTATTAAAAGCCGTCTTCCACTCATCCCCCTCTTTGATGCGAACCAGTTATAGGCTCCTCTGAGATCCATTTTGGAGAACCATTTAGCACCAGCAACCTGATTAAAGAGGTCGGGAATGAGAGGAAGAGGATAGGGGATCTCGGATAGTTATCGGTTTTAATTCCCGGAAATCCAGGCAAGGACGTAGGCCCCCATCTTTCTTTTTATCGAAAAAGAACCCTGCAGCACAGGTGAAGAAGAGGGTCTGATGTGTCCCCTTAGCCAAACTCTCCGAAATATAAATCTTTCATAGCCCTTCCTCTCGGGCCGGAAGATTGTATAACCGGGTTTTAGGTAGTTTTGCCCCAGGTAATAGATTAATCGGGCAATCATATGGACGATGAGGTGGTAACCCCTGACAACCCTTCTCAGAGAACACATCCATAAAATCTGACAGAAAGGCAGGTAAAGATGTTTACAGAGAGTGTAGAGCACCTACTACTCAAGCAGTTGTCCTTACAATGTCACTCCACTCCACAATCTCCCCGCCTGCAATCCACCACTGGATTGTGAGTCACCAGCCCAGGAAGCCCCCAATACCATAGAGCCAGGAGACCGTCCAGGACATAACAAGAGATATGCTCTTTATGGAGGTCCCCTACCTGCAGATGGATATTATGGATGATCTGAGTTAACTCTCTCTGAGTAAGAGGGGAGGAGTCGATGGCAAAAACAGTAATAGTTCTGCATACCGATTCCGGAGTAAAACCCAGAGCCTGAGCAAACCGTGAATCCACCAAGTTTGACCCCCCGCCCCACTGTCCAAAAAGACGGAACAGATCTCAGTTTTATTGCCCGCCTCAACGGGTAGCGGGACAACAAAAAACTGAGACATGCGTATGGAGGAAACGAATACGCCCAGACTGGTCTCCTCCGCACAATCTGGGGACTCTAGTTTTCCGGCGGCTCCTTTGTTTGTGGTCTCTTGGGTTCTGAGGGACAAACCTTTACAAAATGACCCCTCCCCCCACAACGAAAACAAACCTCTGACCTACGGCGGAACTTAGGAGATTCACCCGTCTAGTGGCGCCCCCCTATTTGCATTGGTTCGACCTGGACCATAACAGACCGATCCCTGCCCTATAGAGGCCTCCGTAAAAATTTAATAGTCTCTCCCTGAGTTGTCTGTCGATTCTTATGGACAGAGACATAGCAGCCTCAAGAGACCTAGGGACATCGTATACCGCCAGCGCGTCTTTTAATTTTTCAGACAACCCCTGGCAGAACTGACTCCTAAGGGCCGAGTCGTTCCATAACGTATCAGTAGCCCACCTCGGAAATTCGGAACAATATAGTTCAGCAGACCGGTTCTCTTGCCGAAGTCTACGTAGCTTAGACTCAGCAGTGAGACCCTGTCCGGGTCATCATATACGAGACCCAGGGCTTCAAAAAACTCCTCCACTGATCGTAAGCCGGAGAGTCTGATGGTAGGGAGAAAGCCCAAGCCTGCGGATCTCCTTGCAGGAGAGAAAATACAATGCCCACCCGTTGTTCCTCACCGCCGGAGGATCTAGGGCGTAACCTGAAGACAATTTGCAAGCTTCTCTGAAGGTTACAAATTGGTCTCTCCCTCCTGAGAACCTATCAGGTAAAGCCACTTTTGGCTCAGGAGTACCTTGGTTTCCGTAGCAACGGTGGAACCCGAGGATTGCTGCTGCACAGCACTGTTGCTTTTAATCCTGCCACTTCAAGGGTTAACCCCTGTAATTGTTCCGCCAAAACCGAAACCGGATCCATAGTGGAACAGACAAAATACAAAGCCAAAACAGCCAGAAAAAAAAAAAAAGGCCAGATATACTGTCACGACCGCTATCCCAGCAGCAGTCGTGTCGCACAGACGGAGGGGAAGGGGGACCCTTATCTACGGATGGGAAATAGAATGGCCACCCCTGACTAACCCCTAAGCTGGCACCTGTCTGCTCTGATACCCTAGACGGGGTGTGAACCCTGCGGCGAGCAGGATGCCTAAACCCTCAGTCGCCCTAACAAGACTGGACTGGGGAAAGGCCGATGGGGAGCGCTAGTCACCATCACTCACGGTCTAGGAAAACAACAGGGGAAGACAGCAACAAACAAACAACAGCAGAGATAGACTTATCCAGTCACGAGCAGAGAAGGCGATCCCAAACACGACAGTCCACGTCGGACAAGAGCTCCACAGCAACACCATCAAACGATCTCCTTCCAAGGTCAGAGTAGCACTGGAAGTAAGGACTATATCTGGCAAGACTGCAAGTGAAGTGAAACTGAAACTAATATAGTAGCTGGGAGTGGCAGACAGCACTCACCTGAGAAGGATGCCTACAAACTCCCAGTCAGGACAAAAAGGTTCACAAGGCAAAACCCAGATGACATACCCTGAACCACGGAGAAAACTCACAAGCTATCGCGAGTAGCAAGTCGCTGCGACCTTCTCCTCCCAGACCTGTCTGGATCAGTCACAGTCGTGACACTTTCAATATATTGTACTCACAGGGCTACTGTTATCGTAATGCAGGCCGGCCGGGCAGACGAGCGCAGCGTCACTGACTTACGTCACGTGCCTGCGCTGCCTACTTTATGAATGAAGCAGGCGGCCCAGGCAGGTGACATCAGTCAGTGACGCTGCCGCTCGTCTGCCCCGGCCGGCCTGCATTACGATAACAGTAGCCCCTGTGAGTACAATATATTGAAAGTTATACTACTGAGGGGGCAGCATGAATCATTATTCATTTAATTACACATTTTATAAGTCTCTACTGGAGCTGCGGGGCCGGAGCACAGTGAACGTACCGGCCCCCAGCTCCTCCTCCCAGTCCCTCCCGCTGATACATCGCAGGCTGCGATGTCAAAAGGTGGTGGAACGCCGTTCCGGTGCGTTCCGCCAGAAAAAAAGCCCTGCACTAAGCGGTTATATAGCGATTAAGACAAGTAGGGACAACTGGTGAACCCAGTGTGTCCACCATACTATACCCAAGTGTCAACCCATAACACACGTGGAAAACCGCAAGTGTAAGAACAGGTTATATAACAAGGGTGTCATATTGCAACCATACTCAGGAGGGCTCTCCTCCTACAGGTACGTATATGCACAGGGGGCAGATCCAGTGGCGACTTTAGGATCAATATAAGGGGAGGGCACAAGAAGATACACAGTCAAAAATGGGGGGGCACTAATAATTTTCACCAGTTAATCATACTACTGAAAAATACTAAAGCAAGCCGCTTCCCCTGGCAGCTACGCCCCTGCGCCGGGGTAATAATAATTAAGGGGTACATTGGGTGTAATATAACTGAGGAGGCATATCAGACATTATAAAGGGGAATATAGCTTACAATACCCTGTATACGTCCCTGATAGAATAGCACTTCTCAGTTATGTTACCCCTGTATAATGCACCCTGATACCCCTTAGTTATTATTATAACTAAGGGGTATCAGGGTACATTACACAGGGAAATATAACTGAGGGGTATCAGGGGTACATTATACAAGGGTAATATAACTGAGGAGGGCTATCATGGGACATTATACAGGGGTAATGTAAGCTATATTGCCACCGTATAATGCCTGATAGGCCTCCTGAGTTATATTACCCCCATATAATAATGTACCCTGATACCACTTAGTTATATGACCCAGCCAGGTTTTTATTCTTACTTTTTCTTTTCTATAGGGCCAGGCCAGACGGAGTTGAGAGGTTGCAATGCCACAGCAGCCACTGTCGAGTCCACTCCTGTCTCCAGTCTCCAGTCCTGCTGTCCTCCTCCTCTCCTGACAGTCCAAGCTGGGGCTAGGCCGTCTAGCAATAGACAGTGGGGCCGGGCACCTGTAGAAGACAGCCAGGTGAGGTCAGGGCCAGGCTAAGGGCCTGAGGCTCAGACAGCCGCTGATGGCTCAAGTCACAACAGTCTAAGAAGAAGTCACTAGTAGGCACTAGCTAGCCTAGCAGAGTGACGCAGCACAGGTCGCGACCGTCCAGGAGCAGAGAGAACATGCAGGCAGGCACTCAGTTAGAACTTTAGTCTACTATTGAATAGACATTAGACTCTATTCTATCTGTGATCTATCACGATTTCACTCACGTCACTACTCACACACTATGGATGGATGCAGCACTCTGACCTTGACAGGCGCGGAGCGCAGCAGTTTCCAAAGTCTGTTTGCGCGGGCGGGAACTGGGAAGGCACGCAGCAGCGCAGCTTTACTTGTGACGACCGTGACGTCAAGTCGTCAACTCGTCTCTGTGACTACCACACTCAGCAGCCTGCGCCCGCCCTGCCGCTCTGCCTCAGAGTCCGCTGGTTCCGAACGCCGCCCCCCTGTGACTCGAGTAGACGCCGACTAACTTGTATGTATCTGTGCCGGTGTGTAGTGTACACTGTACACTTTAATCACTGATTCACTGAGGTCAGTAGTGCCGGCGCAGCAGCAGCCGCAGCGACAGATTATTACTATTATATATTTGAGTTAGCGATTCAGCAGGGGGGGCACCCGGGGGGGCAAGGAATGGACCTGGGGGGGCAATTTCCCCCCCTTGCCACCTGTAGCGATGCCACTGGGCAAGATCCAACCAGCTGAATTGGAAAATCTGGGTAGCACCACCAAGGCTGATGTAACAAAGTATGTGTATAGGTGTTCGCCGGGTCCGGCAATACAAAATTTGCGAATAAATAAAATATAAAAAAATGATGACAAAAGCGCATAGCCCATAGGAATAAAACTCCCGCATATGATGCTGCGTCCATTTCTTCCACATGCTCCTGCCCAGAAGGTGCTGAGTGTGAGTGATGAGTGAAAAGATAATCTGGGGATAAAAAGAAAAATATATGAATATATATTTTAAAATATTCTGAAATAGATAATATACTCTCATAGTGTGTACACAAGACACTAACAGTACACGACGATCAGTGGAGGCAAGTCACCCCTCATACCACATCACCAAAATTGAATTCTATATTTAATCCTTTTGGTTTTAAGCTGTCCAGTCTATGGATCCAGCTTAGTTCCCTGCGTTTGAGCATCTTCGAACCAAATCCCCCCCACTTCTGGGCCTGAGGTATATGGTCGAGGATTCAGCACTTCAGATCACAATCTCTTTGTGTCTAGCCTCAGAGAATGCTTGGATACCGGTAGATCCAAACGTTTCTTCCGGATACTCACGATGGTTGTTCAACCGGGTCTTAAGGTTGGTCGTCGTTTCACCCACGTACAGCAGGTTACACGGGCATGATAACACGTAAATAACATAACTTGAGTTGCATATGAGATGAAACAAAATGTTATGAGACACACCTGTGCTGGGGTGCACAAATGTTTTCCCTTTTCGGATGTATCTACAATTGACGCACCCCAGGCAGGGAAAACACCCCAAGCCGGGTTGTGTCAAAGTAGTTTGTCTAGAGGACCCCTTTGGACCTATGTCGGCTCTAAACAACTGGTCTCGTAGATTTCTTGAGCGTCGATAGGAAAACAGTGGTGGACATTGGAACTCCGGAATACCCTTGAAACAAGAGCCCAGGAGGTCCCAATGTCTCCTGAGTACCTTATTGATCTGAGAGCTAAGTTCACTGTAAACAGACACAAATGGAATCCGATCAGTTTTCTGAACCGTTTTACGCTGTGACAGTAATTCACCCCGATCTAAACCGCGAACCCTGTCCATGTGCTCATTCAATAGTCGTTTCGGGTATTCCCTGTTACGAAACCTATTGGCCATGGATTCAAGGGTCGCGTTAGACACCTGTTCGTCAGACACAATACGTTTTACCCTGAGGAACTGGGAGAACGGGAGTGACTCAACCATTCTCCTAGGATGAGAGCTATTGTAACACAGAAAAGTGTTGGTGTCGGTGGGCTTGACATATAACTCTGTGTGTAACACACCTCCATTGAGTGTAACTCTGGTGTCCAAAAATTGAATATTTGTTTTTGAATGGACGAGAGTGAATTGTAGATTAGAGTCATGGCTGTTCAAAAAGCCATGAAAGTCAATCAACTCCTCTCCACTACCAGTCCATATGAGGAAGATGTCGTCAATGTATCGCCACCACCTCAGCACATGTCTGAAGTGGTGGGATAGAAAGACGACATCTTCCTCAAAACACCGCATGAAAATATTTGCATACGTGGGGGCCTTGTGAGACCCCATGGCCACACCACGCTGCTGCAAATAAAATACATCTTGAAAAAGGAAATAATTGTGACGAAGAACAATGTTAAGCAAAGTGATTATGAACTCAGAAGCATGAGGGGTGTATGATGATGTCGATAACATTTTCTTAACTGCCTGGATGCCCCTTTCATGTACTATGGATGTGTACAGTGAAGTTACATCAAATGATGCTAATATCAAGGAGGACTCATGCGACACATCAGTGTCCCGTAGTTTAACGAGAAAATCTGATGTGTCTTGTATGTAGGAGGACCCCCCAATGGAAAACTCCCGCAATGTTTTATCGAGAAAGATAGCTACGTTGCTGGAGATGGAATCCGAATCACTATTTTTTTCATCTGACTGGAGTGCCGTCCATTTGTGACCCACACCTGTATTTCTCGCGTATTACGCAAATATTACATTGCCAATTTTTCGCGATCAAGAAAATAATCTCAAATTCGCGAATATATGATGAGTATTCTACCAAATATTCACGAAATATTGCAAATTTGAATATTGCCCCTGCCGCTCATCACTAGTGAGGTTCAGGGCTAGTTCTAGCTTTGTTAGAGATTGTTTTCATTTTTTACATTAATCATGGGACAAACCCTATACATTTAAAGGGAGTCTGTCAGCTACTTTGAGCATTTTACACCGCTCATATCACGATTTAGCACAGTTGCCTAACATAAAAATAGTACCTGTATTGTGTCTTTCACTTGTCCACAAAATGAAAAAAGCACTTTATAACGATATGCAAATTAGGGCCTGCAAGTGCCCAAGGGCGGCGTTATGGCCGCAAGTGCCCAGGCCCCTCTCTCATATGTCCACATAACCGCACCCCTTGGATTCCTTTGGCCCGCCCTCCTATCCTTATTCATCCTCCTCCTCTGGTTTAGATCTCACGTGAGCGCCGCTCATTGCCGAGCCTGTGCATGCGCACTGGTCTGCCTACTATGGGTAGAAGCCCTGATGTTTACAGTGCGCATGTGCTTGCCCGGCGGTGACCAGTGCTCACCTAAGATCTAAAAAAGAGGAGGAGGATGAATGAAGAGAGGAGGGCGGGCCAAAGGAATCCAAGGGGTGCGGTTATGTGGGCACATCAGAGAGGGGCCTGGGCACTTGCAGCCATAACGCCGACCCTGGGCACTTGCAGGCCCTAATTTGCATTTCGTTATTAAGTGCTTTTTTTCTGTTTGTGGACAAGTGCAATATATGTACTAGTTTTATGCTGGCAACTGTGCTAAATCGTGAGAAAACGGTGTAAAACGCTCAAAGTAGCTGACAGACTCCCTTTAATGACCAATGCCAGCAGCTGCTGACTAAGCAAATCAGAGATGCATCAAAAGAGGCACAGATAATCTTGACAAGTACACAGTTTGTGCACTCATTGCAAATTAGACATGAATTGACCACCGAATAGGGTTCCACCTGTGAACCTCCAGATTGGGTCTACAGTACAGTCGGCAGTATGGCGCCACAGAGGATGATTCAGGGCCTTTTATGATCTGGTTAATTTTATCTTTCTGAAGAGAACCAGATTTTTTTTTGTTTGCAATGACCTGGGTACCATAGTATAACTATCGCTGGAGCTTTTCATTGACAGCTTTGAGCCTTGAGGATCTTAGCACCTATGGTCCTCTCAGCAGGTTGCTGTGGTAACTCACAATGGTGATAAATGCACAATATGTTCCATCTGCCCATATTTCCTTGAGCTGTAACTTTATTTTTGGTATAATTGTTCATTATTTAAATGGCTTTGTGGTCTTTTTGGTGTTTTTCTTTCACTAATAAAAACATTTTAAGCCTTTTGTCTACATCAACAGACTTTTCTAACAATGTACAAAGCTTAAACTGGGAACATTAAGAAATAAATCTGAATGTTAAAGGAGTTGTCCCCTAAAAAACATTCAAAATTTTTCAAACCTGAATCGGAATAGTTTTGTAATTGCATATCATTAACAATTTTGCATAGCCACTGAGTTATTCAATAAAATCTATCTGTATAGCACTGCCTGCTGTTTTCTCCTTTCCATATTTATCAGTCCACCTCGCTGAAGTGGACAGATAAATATCAGTTCTATCCTTCAGCTGCCACCCACCATATATACTGTTAGAAGTTTTGACAGTTACAAAAAGAGAGCTGCAACGTAATGGACATGACCCCCTGAGAAAGGATACACTCCCTGAGCCATGAATGGGGGGAGCTCTGTATCTATGTGAGGTACAGGGCTGGTTCTAGCCTGGTTCTAGCTTTGAAAGAGATTGTCATCAAGTATACAATGCCTGGTTTTCATGCAGGGATCACCCTTTTAAGGATTTTTTTTAAGTAGATGACAGTACCTGTGCAATACCCAGCTCATTAATTTGTGCTAGGTTCTGTTCACATCTGCATCATGGTTTCCATTCTAAACCAAAACCATGGTGCAGTGCTGGATCTATAGTGCCATCGACAGCATCCATCAGACCCTACTGACTTATAATGGGGTCCATGAAGTTCCATCTCGGTATCTATTTTTTATTGGAAGAATAGTGCTGAATGTGCAGCAAGCCCCTGAGGAGCCGGTGCAGAGGATGGGAGTAGTAGTTGCCCTGATGCGATGTTGAGTCACGTTGTACTAACTCAGGCTGTTGCTTCCCGGGGATCAGTGCAGTGGGATAGTAATTTGAATAATCAAGCTATTTCAGTATGGGTGTCTGAGCAATAGTCCCTCACCTGCAGCAGTGTCTGTAAAGCTGTAATTTCACTGATCACTCTGCTATCTTTGCACACTCCAGTCTTCTCGATTCTGATGGTCTCTCTGCAGTGATGGCCTCACAGGGGAATTGGATAGGGTTCTTAGGAGTAGGAGCTCAGGCGTGTGCTTCCTCTCCCTTCACTCTCTGAACTCTCTGTCCTGGCAGAAAGTAGGACAAGCCCACTCCAACCAAGTGGGGTGGAACAGGGTGGTTACCTCCTCTGCTGGAATAAAGGCATAACATTGCATAACAATATATAATAAACAATATAAAATTTTGCAGATGCCCCCAGGTCTGCGGTACTGCAAATGCTGTGAATTTTGCAGAGCTTCCATGCCAGGGACATATCTCGGGTGGTTCTGGTGGGGGTGTATTCCCCAGGTGCTCTGTGTAGAGGGTGACACTATTATGTGGCAGGATTTTAAAAAGGGGTTTCTGGGATTTTGATATTGTTGGCCTATCTCCAGGATAGGGTCCTTATCCCGCCACCCTTACCGATCAGTGTTTGAAGAGGCCGCAGTGCAACGTGATGCAGTGCTGCAGCTTCCTCACCGCTTACCAAGCACAGTGCCATTCATTGTATAGTTTCTGTGCTTGGGCACCCCAGGCCCATTCACTTGAATGGGATTGAGCTGCACCTAGGCCACGTGATGAACGTGATATCACACAGCCTAGGAAGAGGCCAATGAGCACACTATAGCTCTCTGGCTTTTCAAGCAACTGATTGGTGGGGGTGTCAAGAGTTGGACCTCCACTGATCAGATGTTGATAACTAGGGATGAGCGAATCGCATAAAACTTCATTCTAATACTGTACCACTTGGAACCGAACCTGAGTTCAGGAAATGTTTTTTTACAGTATAAATTAATTTCTGAAGCTATTATGCGAAGTCTCACGAGACTTCGCGAAGTAATAACTTTGGCTCATCAGAGCCAATACATTCTAATACTGTACAGAGCTCCTTCTCCATACAGTATTAGAACAAAGTTTTATGCAAATCGACTTCGGATGTTTCATCCGAAGTCGATTCGCTCATCTCTATTTATGACCTATCCTAAGGATAGGCTATATCAAAATTCCGGAAATACCCTTTAAAGAGGTTATGCTATAAATGCTATAAAAAAAGGAAAATCAGACACCATATAGTACATGACAATCTCTTTCCAACACAGCTAGAACCAGCCCTGTACCTCACATGGACCCAGAGATCTTCTCATTCATTGGTCCAATTGCTCTGCTAGATTTTTTTTTGGGCTGGTATGTTTAGGGGAGTGGTTGGTGACAGATGAAGATTTAAACTGAGCGCGTGTGACCACCTCAGTGAGGTGGACAGGAAATAAGAAAAAGAACAAACAGCAGGTGGTGCTATACAGATAGATTTCAGTGAATACCTCAATGGCTAAACAATTTTTTTTATTAAATTCGATTGAAAAAGTGTTCAGAATCAGATGCTGGTTTGAAAAATGTAAATGCTTTTTTGTGATACCTGTGAACGGTAACCTTGTAGAGTGCTGTGCGCACAGTAAATTGGTGTTACCATATTAATTATTCATACTCACATGGTGGAGGAGATTTATCAATTTCTATCGATTTTAGCCTCCACGTGGTGTTCTGTTCTATTATTTGTTCTAAATGTCAAGATGGTGACGTAGAGAACAGTACGAACCTACCTTATATAACATTACAAGTGACCCCTGAGAGCTCAGCGTGTTTATGTAAAGAACCCATTTGTCTTACTGTCTACTATATAACCTTTTATCACCTACCACCAGTGGTGGACTGGGGTGCCTAGGGCCCACCAGTAAAATGTATTTTGGCGGCCCAGCGTACGGACACATTTAAATATTACCTGCTCACACAGCAGAAAGATGCTGCCAGATGATTGAATATGGGGGTCCCTGCAGTAACTTTGAGAAAGTAGGTCTTAGGGAAAAGAGGACACTGGCTAGCTTTCCTCTATACCTAGAAGTCATCTCAGCTCTGATCATAAAAATATAAACCGGGGAGTATCTTTAATAATCTATCAGGTTTTTATATAAACATGGGCTGGTTGAGGTGCTGTACATTGAATATATGCAGGGGGTGGGAGACTAGGGGCCCATCTTACTCAGGGGCCCACCAGGGGATTCACCTGTACCCCTGTGAGTCAGTCCAAGCCTTCCTACCACCCATCTCCCTAAGGCACAGATAGGGCACAACTACACTACATCTACATCTCGAATGGATTTTCTGCGACTGTTGTGTCGCAGCATGTTGCATGTTGCAGTGCGACACCATAGACTGCCATTATAAAAATTGTCGCGCAACATTAGTGCAACAAAATGTCGCGTGACAAATGTCGTCGTGTACTGTAGACATAGCCTTAGATATGGCCAAGGTCCCTGAATGGGAATGATTGTACATAATTTGATCATTTTTTTTTTAATCAGATAATTTTAATAAAATCTTCAAAGATTTTAATACAAGTACATCAACAACCCGCCTGTAGCACCCCCCCCCTCCCCTGCCCCCCCCCCCCAAAGCACGACCATAATTTGATCTTTTTAGTGCTTTAGGGTACGGCCAGATGTAGCAGTTCCGCCACGGATCTGGATAAAAAACACCCATGGGTTGGGATTGGGATACTTGGGCCATATCACTTCCAAGTTTTTCATCCTCACCAAACAGGTTCCGAACCTCTCTCCATGTTTTTCACCATGGTTACATCTGCAAAAAAACAAAACTTAAAAAAATGTGTTATGCAATGGAAATAGAGAAAAATAGACAGAACATGAATGGAAGCTGTGTTCTTTGTGGACCAATACACTTTTACAGGCACGTTTGGGCCACAAGACAGACCTAAGCAGTGCATGTCTTCATGGGTCAGTGGAGAAACGAGGAAACACTCAAATCGATGGATACGTGTGCTGTGTGTGATTAACATGTGAATAAGCCCTTAGTCTGCAGAGTGTTTCACTTGTTACAGCAGCAGTTTGTTCTTCAGAGCTGATCTTCCTAATGCCTACAGAGAAACTGCAATCCTAGTGATAGATGTTTTTATTTATTTATTTTTACAGCGTTCACCTGAGGGGTTAGGTCATGTGATATTTTAATAGAGCAGATTATTACGGACGTGGCAATACCTAATATGTATACTTTTTCAAATTTATTTAAGTTTTACACAATAATAGCATTTTTGAAACCAAAAAATTATGTGTCACCGCCCGATCTCTGGGAAGTTCTGACAGACGTTCTTCAGTACCTCCTGCATGATGTTCTTTTGTTTTGGTTTCGCTTTGACGTCTCTTCTCCCTCTCCCAGCTGTCATCTATTAGCAGTGATTGCCTCCCTTTATATCCCCTCCCATACTGCCTCACTTTGCGGTTTATACTACTTCCTGGATTGTGCTCACTGCTAGATGCTACAACTGCTGGTTCCTCAGATAAGTCTATTTCTGTATTTGTGTTTTCCTGTTGGCTTGATTCTAGGTGACCCTGACTCCCTCCGTATTAAGTGCAGGGAGCCGGTGGTCGTGTCCCCTCACTATTATAGGGTTGGCAGGTGTCACTCAGTCTAGGTACGTGGACATGCAATTTTCTATCATAAAGATCTTTGCATGGGCTGAGCAGTCAGGGAGAGCTCTAGGGCTTTTATAGGGCTCACCCATTGGTTCCTTAGTTTGGGATCAAGTCAGTCGGATCTTTATTTGTTACTTCTTGTTTTCTGCAACACCATCCGTGACATTATGTTTTAGTGTCTCCATATTCTGAGAGCCATTTTTTATTTTTTGACCGATTGTCTTAGGTAGGGCCTCATTTTTTGTGGGATGAGGGGATGGTTTGATTGGTACTATTTTGGGGGCATGCGCCTTTTTGATCGCTTGGTGTTGCAATTTTTGTGATGTAAGGTGACAAAAAAATGGCTTTTTTGGCACTTTTTTTTTTTACGGTGTTCACTTGAGGAGTTAGGACATGTGATATTTTTATAGAGCTGGTTGTTACGGACGTGGCGATACCTAATATGTATACTTTTTTATTTATTTATTTTACTTCAACACAATAATAGCATATTTGAAAGAAAATAATGATGTTTTAGTGTCTCCATATACTGAGAGCTATAATTTTTTTTAATTTTTCGAGCGATTTTCTTATGTAGGGCCTCATTTTTTGTGGGATGAGGGGACGGTATGATTGGTACTATTTTGGGGGGCATACACATTTTTGATCGCTTGGTGTTGCACTTTTGTGATGTAAGGTGACAAAAATTGCTTTTTTTGACACTGTTTTTATTTTATTTTATATGGTGTTTATCAGACGGGGTGGATCATGTGATATATTTATAGAGCCAGTCGTTACGGACGCGGCGATACCTAATAGGTGTGTTTTTTTATTTTTTATTATGAAATATGGGGAAAGGGGCGTTTTTTTCTTTTTTTTACGTGAAACTTTTTATTTACTTTTTTTTTACACTTTATTTCTGTCCCACTCTGGGACTTCAAATTTTGGAAGTCTGATCCCCTCTGCAATGCTTTGTATTGCCTGTTAGTGTATGACACTGAGTCATACACTAACAGGTTGCCTAGGAGACCGGGCCTGAGGCTGGATCTCCTGGGCACCCGTAGAAGGCAGGTCCCGATGCTGTGCAAGGCATTGGGCAGCCTCTGCATGGCATTGGGCTGCCTTGTCATGCATTGGGTCCCCGGTAAGAGCAGAGCGGGGACTTGATGCTCTCCTTCACCCACCGCAAACCACTTCTATGTCGCGGTCAGCGCTGACTGCGGCATAGAAGGGGTTAATCTGCCGGCATCGCTGTAAACAAGCGATGCCGGCAGATATAGCAGGGGCCCGGCTAGCAGGGGCTGCCGGACCCCTGCAGTGATCGGGCACACACCGCTCAGGTGCCCGTCCGATCACCATGACGTACTATTACGTTAAAATGCGGGAAGTCACTGACTTCCATGACGTATTATTTAGTACGTCACATGTCGGGAAGGGGTTAAATGGAGTGTGAGTGGGTTAGGGATTAAAGGAGTTTTCCGAGACTTTCATACTGATGACCTATCCTCTGGTTAGGTCATCAGTATCTGATCGCCGGGGGTCCCGGTTGTGGAGCCCCACCGATCAGATACTAATGACTTATTCAGACGATAGGTCATCAGTTCTAAAATGTTGGAAAACCCTGGAGATATCCTTAGTGTCCAACGCTGTTTTCAGGTACCAGGAACCTTCCCATATGTTCTCCCCCAGTTCTTTGCTCCACCTCTACTCTTCTCCTTATAGCTGTTAGGCCTCATGCACACGACCGTATTTTGTTTCCGTGTCCGATCCGTTTTTTTTGCGGATAGGATGCGGACCCATTCATTTTAATGGGTCCGCAAAAAACACGGACAGCACACCGTGTGCTGTCCGCATCAGTATGTCCGTTCCGTTGCTCCGCAAAAAAAATAGTGCATGTCCTATTTTTTTCTAGTTTGCGAACAAGGATAGGCATTATTACAATGGATCCGCAAAAAACGCAATTTGCGGACCGCAAAACACATACGGTCATGTGCATGAGGCCTTACTCTCATAATCATCTCCCTGTGACTTTTTGGACTTGTGCACAAGGATATGAGTTTGGCTACGCAGTGATATTGGTCCACCACAGCTGTCACACTCAAGGAAGGCATTGTAACACTGCTAGCATAGAAATGAATGGGGTCGCAGCACCACTCGCCACCGCAACCCCAAAATAGCAATAAATCCAGCAGATTCTGGGTCACGTCGTAGCTAATGTGTGAGTCGCTCTGCAACCCAATTCATTTCTAGGCTACCATGTGATCCTTGGTTGTAAGGCTACTATCACACTAGTGTGTTTGCTGGATCCGGCAGGGTTCAGCAGAAACGCTTCCGTTACTGATAATACAACTAGAGATGAGCGAATTTCTTAAAAGTTCAATTTGGCTGATTCGCCAAATTCCACAAAAAAATTCACTTTGTGACGAATTACTTCATCACAAAGCACATTTTTTTGTAAGTAGCGGGTGCAATGACAGGGAGCTTTGATAGCGCCGCCCTCGTTATTGTGCCCTCAGATGCCCCTCAGATTCGCTCATCTCTAAATACAACCATCTGCATCCGTTATGAACGGATCCGGTTGTATTATCTTTAACATTGCCAAGACGGATCCGTTATGAACTCCATTGAAAGTCAATGGAGGACGGATCCGTTTTCTATTGTGGCAGATTGTGTCAAAGAAAACGGATCCGTCCCCATTGACTTCCATTAGGGGTCATGCCGGATCCGTCTTGCTCCGCATCCCAGGACAGAAAGCAAACTACAACATGTTGCGATTTGTTCTCCGGTATGGGAACGCAACTAAACGGAATGGAATGCAGTTTGGAGCATTCAATTCTGTTCAGTTCAGTTTTGTCCCCATTGAGGCTCCATTCACACGTCCGTAATATTGGGTCCGCATCCGTTACGCAAATTGCGGAATGGGTGCGGACCCATTCGTTCTCCATGGGGACGGAATGGATGCAGCCGCATTTCCGGAGCGCGCCGCCGATCTTCTGGTCCACGTCCCCGGAAAAAAATAGAACATGTCCTATTCTTGTCCGCAATTGCGGACAAGAATAGGCATTTCTATGGGGGTGCCGGCCGGGTGTATTGTGGATCCTGTCTTATCTATACACAGAGGTGATATCATTACAGGCGGGATTAGGATGGCAGATAACTGCAGTAAAGTGATCTGTACAGACCAAGACGTGGCACCTATTATTAGACTTTGTGGCCAGTGCGAAAACTGCAGGATTGTATCTTTTTTTGTTTAAATATAGATATTGACATGGAAAATTAAAAATAGCATACTTTGAAAGTATTTTAAATATAACAAACGGGATTTAAACAATAGGTCATTTTCTGATGACACATTCCCTTTAAGATTGCAAAATTTTGCGACCCCATTGACCTTGCTCTGGTTTATGTGCCATAGTAGGTACAGTATTGGGTATTACGAAGGTAAGCATTGGGTTCCCATCCGTGTCCGGCGGATACCCCTCTATATTATAGCAGTATGGCTCCACTGTATCCGTCTTCTGTTATTCCGTTCTCCATCAGGAGTCATTACATGTAAATCTGTAAGAATTTTGGGCTCAGATTCATCTCCATGAACCATACAAGTTAATTAAAAGTGGATGACATAATTGTCTCAGCATCAAGCTGTTAATGTCACATTCACGGCATTACGGTTCCACATGGAATGCAATTATACAAAGCGATTCTGAAAAACATAAATCAGATGGTTACGTAGAAAGCATAAAAAATTATTTGCTCCGAATCCAATAGAAAACTATTAAAACAAACCCAATGGAGATGTGATAACTGTGTAGCTTCCACGTACTTCATTTAAAGCAGACTTATCACTGCTCCGGACATGTCTGGTTTAGTAACTACTTGCAATCCCATGTAATAATCCATTCTTATGGCTCTATGATGTGCCATGCCTTTATTATTCCTGTGTGTGAAGTTTTGAATTAATTGCTAGCAGTTTACAGTGAAGGTCCTGATGGGTGTTACCATCAGTTACCACACTCTGACACTATCCAATCAGTGCAGCCAGTGTCAGGGACACCCCCCCCCCCCCAATTGATAGCTCCCAGCTGGACCTTCATTGCAGACTGCTTGCAACTTATTCTTAAACTTCTAGAAGGAATAATAAAGGAACGGCACATCATAGAGCCATACGGTAGTTACTAAAACAGACATGTCAGGAGAGGGGAAAAACAGGGATGAACAGCACTCCTTAGTATCAGTGCGGTGGGTGCACATCTCCAGGGGGTGTAACATAATACATTAACATACAGTGATTTAAAAACCGTGGGAGGTACCACCTGTATTCGTCCTAGTTTCCATGATGTGGACCCATGTGGGACGCCAAGCCTGCATGCCGTGATAGAACGCAACTGCGTTCCACGGTATTACTTTAGGATGCTAACTTCCGGTGCCGCTCTTCTGCGCTTTAGCACGAATATAAGTTAAAAAAATAATAATATGAGCGCCGCTCTGCGCTCAATTCAAAACTACGCCTAGTAGATGACTTACTATGTAGTGTGCATTATTCGGCGGTGGTGCCGGCGCTGCCAGCACATCACTTCCTTTCCGTATGCCTGACGAATGAAGTCCCTTCCGGTCCATATGCTAGGCGTAGCAAATGCGTTCCACATGAATTCTTCCGGAATGATACCTCCGGTTAACTTACTGGTGGCTGGAGCATGCGCCTATTAATTGTAGCTTGACTATTTTGTCATTATGAAAACAAGGCATAACAATCTAAATATAGTATTATATACACAATTCAATACTAATACCCTATCTAATCAGCCATAAATCTAGCCGGTATTAAGGCATTAATGCAGATCAAATGGGTCCCTATGGTTAAATACATCATGCTATACTAATAACAGGTATCTTACCCTCCCACGTGTTGAAGTGAGGATATAAGGAACACAAAGTGATAAGTCCAAAAAGTCCAACATAAATATGTAATCCTAAAAGATAAAAACAAAAATATTAGTACAGAGAATTTTTAAGCCAGTATCTTGAGCAAGCTATGAACATCAAAGAAATGGGGTTAATGCATAGTCAATGTTCATGCCCTAACGTATCCAATTCGTAAATCCATTTTAGTTCACAGCGTTTCAGAAGTTTCTCCCTATTCCCGCCTCTTCTCTGTCTGGGAATGGGATCAACGATCCGAAAGCGTAATTGGCAGGTTCTTTTTAAAGGTATAGCCTTGAATATCTTCTCCTAGTGGTCAAACCCCCAGGACACCCACCATCAGAGAAATGGACCCCACCACTGGCTAGAGGGTCGAGGCCTCTTGGTTTACAGTTTGCTGTGCTGGTAATTCTGCTGCGGAATTCATTGCGGAATTGCTGTGGGGTTTATCGCAGTTTTATAACCCAGGCTGCATGTTAAGTTATGAGCAGATTTTTTTGGGGAAATCTTCTGCAGCGTGTGGTTGAGATTGTTTGCTGTATTGTCTTAGGATTTTCAGCACGCAATTCTGCTGTGAAAAATCCGCAGCATATACAGTGGATATAAAAAGTCTACACACCCCTGTTAAAATGTCAGGTTTCTGTGCTGTAAAAAAATGAGACAAAGTTAAATCATTTCAGAACTTTTTCCACCTTTAATGTGACCTATAATCTGAACCACTCAATTGAAAAACAAACTGAAATCTTTTAGGTGGAGGGAACAAAGCAAAAAAAACTAAAATAATGTGGTTGCATAAGTGTGCACACCCTCTTATAACTGGGGATGTAGCTGTGTTCAGAATGAAGCAATCACATTCAAAATCATGTGAAATAGGAGTCAGCATACACCTGCCATCATTTAAAGTGCCTCTGATTAACCCCAAATAAAGTTCAGCTGCTCTAGTTGGTCTTTCCTGAAATTTTCTTAGTCACATCCCACAGCAAAAGCCATGGTCCACAGAGAGCTTCCAAAGCATCAGAGGGATCTCATTGTTAAAAGGAATCAGTCAGGAGAAGGGTACAAAAGAATTTCCAAGGCATTAATGTTGCTGTAGGCCTCTTGGACCCCTCCCAGACCAGTTTTCTTCTCGTCTTTTCATCAATTTTGGAGGGACGTCCAGTTCTTGGTGATGTCACTGTTGTGCCATATTTTCTCCACTTGATGATGACTGTCTTCACTGTGTTCCATGGTATATCTAATGCCTTGGAAATTCTTTTGTACCCTTCTCCTGACTGATACCTTTTAACAATGAGATCCCTCTGATGCTTTGGAAGCTCTCTGTGGACCATGGCTTCTGCTGTGGGATGCGACTAAGAAAATTTCAGGAAAGACCAACTAGAGCAGCTGAACTTTATTTGGGGTTAATCAGAGGCACTTTAAATGATGGCAGGTGTATGCTGACTCCTATTTAACATGATTTTGAATGTGATTGCTTAATTCTGAACACAGCTACATCCCCAGTTATAAATGGGTGTGCACACTTATGCAACCACATTATTTTAGTTTTTGTTTTGTTTTCTTCCCTCCACTTAAAATATTTCAGTTTGTTTTTCAATTGAGTGTTACAGTTTATAGGTCACATTAAAGGTGGAAAAAGTTCTGAAATGATTTATCTTTGTTTTATTTTTTTACATCACAGAAACCTTACATTTTAACAGGGGTGTGTAGACTTTTTATATCCACTGTATATGTATACCTGATGAACCGCCCCTCTTGCGTCCATGTTTAAGTCCATGGGCAAGTCAGGCCCATTTAAATTGGCTTGAACAGGCGAAGCTGCAATACCAGACATAGCCAGAAAGACATGCATAGTGGCGCTTCGTTGATTACTAATTACTACCTGTTCTGCATCAGAAAAAAATTATCCCAGCCATTTAACCTCCAAATCACAACACACTCTCCTATCTAGACATCCACATGATATGCCATACTTGTCTGATAGCTGCTGGTCCCACCTCTAAGCCCTATCTCAAGAAATAGACTTGGTCACGCGCTGCAGTGAACCGAGAGGCGGTCACGCGTGTTTCATACCATTCACTACTATTGGACCTCCGAAAATAGTTGAGCAGCCTCAAACAATGAATGGAGAGAGCCGCACATGAGCTGCGCTGCCACCTCTCCATTTACTGCAGAGTGTGGGAACCGGTTTGCACGTTTCTCTCCATTCACTGCTATGGGACTTCCAAAAAAGTTGCGAAGTCTCATAACAGTGAATGGAATGAGCCGCACATGTGCCACCCCCTTTCCGTTTACTGTAGTATGCGATGGGGCCTGCTTTTGAGTTATGAGCAGATCCCAGAGGTGGGAACCACACCATATCCTGTGGATATGCCTTAAATATTCAGATGGAAATACCTCTTTAGGTCACCAAGAGATCACAAATGTCGGGGTTGACACTTTTCTACTAACTCCCCAGGACAGTATATTCTTGATAAATCATACCTCCCAACTTTTTGGACGGTCAAAGAGCGGCACTTTGGGTTCTGTCACGCTGGCAGTCTGTGCCTGCCGCGGCCTTGCTGTCCTGAGCAGGCTTGGATGTCGCTCTGCTCTCCCTATGTAAATTGGGATTAGAGCTCTGTGAACTGTCCTTCAGCACTAAGAGAGTTAAAGGGGTTGTCCGGGTTCAGAGGCGAACCCGGACATATCCCTATTTTCACCCAGACAGCCCCCCTGATATGAGCATCGGAGCATCGTGCAAGGCAAGGGCTGTTTATATTTTTTTTACACTGCTAGGCAGAAACTTCCTCCTAGCAGTGTTTTGCCGGTGACCTCACCAGCACTGATGGGCAGGCTTTAGCACTGCCCTAGCCATTTTACAGGCTTAGGAAGAGCTAAAGCCTGCACATTAGTGCCGGTGATGTAACCGGGCTCACTGCTGGGCGGAAGCCTCCAACTACCTTTACCCATGGAGAGCCCAGCACGTCACCAGATCTCCAGAAAAAGCCTTTGCCGTGCGCAATTTAGCACAGGGCAAGGGAGAGTATCGGAGCATGAAATACTTCGATGCTTGTATCAGAGGGTCTGCCTGGGTGAAAATGGGGATTTGTCCGGGTTCAGCTCTGAACCCAGACAACCCCTTTAATGCTTTGCCCCTGCCCCTGCCCAGTTGCTGGTTACATTTCTGATCAGTCTCCCTATTTAGCTGAGCTGTGGTTCGACCTCCTCGTCTGAGCTTTGAGGTTACTTCTTGCTAGTAACCAGTGAAGGTGATATCGTTTGGATATCTGTGAACCAAACCTTGTTTATCTTCCAATTCCGCTCCTTGCTACCAGCCCCAACTTTGGAACTGTGAGCTGGATTATGCTTGTACTCAGCTTGCCCTGACCTTGGAGCTGCTATGTGGAATATGCAAGTACTCTGCCTGCCCTGACTACTGGACTGTGTTCAGACTATGCTTTTGCCTGTGTCCATGGTCAGCAGCCAACTACCCCAGGAGTGAAACTGCAAAAGTACACCCGCCATGGCTTCCAGCAGTGTCCATCCAGACACCATGCCAAGAATGGACATGTCCTCTGTGGGCGTGAGCATGGCTTTAAATCCGTTGGTCGAATTTTGGTGTAGAATCAGCCATGTGAACTTACCCTATCAGTTCGACACAATTTGCTCCAGGGGGACCAATGCAATAACATCCTTTGTCCTTTTTAAAGTGGCCCTGATCTCCTCATTAGTACCTGACCCTTCCTAAGGCCTCATGCACACTACCTTGGGGTCGCCATGCTCCTGTTGTGGACCGCAAACCGCAGGTCTACAAAACACTGGCACGGCCCTTATGCTCTCTGCATCGTGGTGTGGACCCATTGACTGCGGTGCAGAGGCATGGATCCAGAACACCAAAGAAACACACAGAAGTTCTTCTGTTGGCTCCGAGTCCAAAAGATAGATCATGTCATGTCTTTCACCGGATCTTGCAGATCACAGACCGATTGAAGTCAATGGGTCTGAACTGTGATACGAAGTGCGCAGGACCCACATCCAATTGCCCAAAGCTACTGGTTCACAGTTCATTTCATGGCATGGGATTTTTGCCATGCTATCTGCTGGATTAGTGTTAGTAGTGGAATTTTGCAGTATTTTTTATTTTCTCCCTCCTATGGCGCCAGGCGTGTATACTTTCGCTCTCAGGTTTGCATTAGTAAATGACATGTTCCAGTGTCAGAACATTAATCAGACGAGATAAATTGGACGTGCAGCGCGAGCAGTCTTGCATCGCATTAATGTGTGTCCATTTGGTACTCCCAAGGTCTCAGGTCTTTTTCAGAAGCTTTTAAAGCTGAGTTAAAAATCAGATTAAACTATTATGAGCCATGCTGTCGCCGGCATGTGACATACCCAGATGCCAAGACAATGCCAGGCTACGAGGGATTAGCCAGTTCAAAGACAAGCGGGCGCACGGACTCTCATCATGTTGAAAGGCGTCCTCTACAAAGGACGGTGTCCTTTGATTGAAAGCTATGTCTCCCAGACGTAAGGGAAGCGGTTTTCCTTTGCCTTGTCATTGGCATGCTTCAGATCAGCCTTGATTAAAGATACACCTGATATTAATAGTCTGATGCAAGTAGAAAGTTAGCAGTTTTCTGCCTGCACCTATAACATCTAATTATGCCAAAAGATTCCCAAAGCTTTCCTTAGGTTGTACGTTTTCAAAGAGAAAAAGGATAATTGTATTGGCTTTATTCATTACAATATTATCTCTTTCAGCATAACAGGTTCTTTCTCATCAGTGTGTACTGCCAACTACACAGCAGAATACTGAGCGATCCCTGAAATCAGGTCAGCACAGAATCCTGCCAAATGCAAAGATCTCTCCGTTTGTCAGGTCAGAAGCGAAGATTTATTAAAATTTATTAAAACTTCACTCCCTGTACTCCACTCCGCTCGCTCCTCCTGGGCTTGCTGCAGCCTTTCTAGCGTCACAAACAGGATCCAGAAAGGTTGCAGCAAGTCCATGAGGAGCAAGCAAAGGATGTGAGTGGTAGTAGTTTTGCCAATGATAGTTGTACATACAGAACAGAGTGACAGTTCTCATACGATGCTCCCTAGGGACCATGCAGGGACAAGAGGGTGCACCCTTTCTTCCCTCTGGCTCATCCTGGCATTGGGGCTCCACTTGCTCCTCCTAGGCTTGCTGAAGCTTTTCTGGCATCACGAACAGGATCCAGAAAGGTTTCAGCAAGCCCACGAGGAGCAATCAAAGGATGTGAGTGGTAGTAGTTTTGGCAATGATAGTTGTGCACACAGAATAGAGTGACGATCCTCATACTATTGCTCCCTAGAAACTGTGCAGGGACAGGAGGCTACACCCTTTCTTCCCTCGGGGCACAGCCTGGCATTGGGGTCCCAGCCTCTCTGTCTTCCTAAAGTCACAGAAACTTAGGCTGTCAGTTGAGGTTTTTGGTATAGGTTCTGTAATTCCTGGCTGAGGGGTAAAGATTTAAGATATGGATGGCCAAAAGTGTGGAAGGGTGCGTTAGCAACGTTTACTCTCACAGCAGCAAAATTGCTCTCTGCCATTAATGTGCATAATAGAAGAAATATGTAGTAAGTGGTCAGAATTAAAACTTAACGTTTAATTAGAAAATTTTTAGAAAATCGGTCCCATGATAATAGATAACAACAATATATAGATATACACAGGGAGCAACGCGGCGGGTTGCCAAACAGAAAGTAATAGTGCACAGAACCAAGTCATACACCAAAAGAGATGCTCGGCGGCACCAGGATAATAACCGGTTGGTCCTACCGCTCAGATGGGATGCTCCTAGATCAACAATTGTGCGGCCGGTGTTGATAGATGTGCACACCGTTGCTGGCGGCAATTGCGTAGCGCAGGGTGGTTTGTAGAACTGGCTGGCCCTAGTAATACCCTAGAACCCTACAATGGCCTCTGTGACCGGATGACGGTGACCCGCCACCAGTCACCTACAGGAACCTCACCCTAGAATTTGTGCGCCCTAGAAAGCCCTCGCTTACCTGGTCCCTACATGCATGTTTCGCTGGAGGAGATGAGTAACAAGCTCATCAGGGGAAACACGGGAGCTTGGGCTGAACCTGTGCAGGGTGCACTGACAATGATGTCAGATGTGCGCTCAGCACAGAGACAAAGTTCACCACGATCCAGATATAGATCAACGTGGGCGGGTTAGCTATGAGGGAAAGGGGGGGTCAGGATAAAGAGCCCCTCTCCTAACAGCTGACTGAGACGCATGGGCTGATGTAGCCTAGGTAGCACATGAAAATCGCTACCTTTTAAAACGAGAGCCAGCCTCAGAATGAGGCTTGGCTAGGACACGCCTACCTCATTCCGAGCGAGCGGTGCACGCCCGCGAATGCGTGGAGCGGTACATCGCATAGAAGGAGGGAGGCAGAGAAGCGGACGTGAATGACAGGGATGACGTCATCGCGTCCTATCTCGCTGATACACGCGAGATTACGCGACGGTTGCCAAGCAAACGGGACGCTATTCCCAGGCACCGTCGGACCGCGCAGCTCCGGATATGTAGCTGTGCTCGATATAAGCATGGTATTTAATGGCACAAAGATAAAATAATATAGGAATCAAGACTATGTTGGCAGTATATGGACACATATGGAGGGCAGAAGGGAAGATGGTAAAGAAGGAAGGGGCAGGGAGGTAGGGGGAGGAAGAGTATAAGCTTATATAATAAATATAATTATAAACGTGAAAAAAGGGGGCACAGGAGAGAGATGGCAACATGGAAATACATAGTGGATGAGCTTGTTACTCATCTCCTCCAGCGAAACATGTAGGGACCAGGTAAGCGAGGGCTTTCTAGGGCGCACAAATTCCAGGGTGAGGTTCCTGTAGGTGACTAGTGGCGGGTCACCGTCATCCGGTCACAGAGGCCATTGTAGGGTTCTAGGGTATTACTAGGCAGGGGCGTAGCTAGAAATGCATGGGCCCCATAGCAAAAAAAATGTATGGGCCCCCCCCCCCCCATAACAGTGTCCCTGACAGTGACTGACCCCCAACAGGGGGTGGAGGCTGGCAACTATTGTAAGACGGACGCCGCGTTCCTTATGTAAGTGAGCTTAAAGGGAATCTGTCACCAAAAAATCGCTTATTAAGCTGTTAATAGTACCTTATAGTGCTGCATAGTAGTTTCCTAATGCACTTTTTCTTCGTTTAGCCGCATTTAGCCTCCTTGAGAAATCAATGTTTTATTCAGTCGCTGCCCCGTGCTTCAAGTCAGGTTTGAAGTCAAGGGGGCAGCGGCCTAGGTGTCTCCAATGCTGCTCTCCCCGCCTCCCGCCGCCTTTATTGACACACCGGATCTCAGTCCCGGGACCGCGCTCCCAGCCCGCATGCGCAATAAAGGGCTGCTGTAGCCTGTAGCGCGATCCCGGCTACGCATGCACCCGCCAGCCTTACATACTAGCGCAGTTACAGAAGATGCCGGGCGCATGCGCAGTAGCGAAACTGAAGCCGGCTGAGTGTACGAGCCGGAGCCGGGATCGCGCTACAGGCTACAGCAGCCCTTTACTGCGCATGCGGGCTGGGAGCGCGGTCCCGGCACTGAGATCCGGCTTGTCAATAAAGGCGGCGGGAGGCGTGGAGAGCAGCATTGGAGACACCTAGGCCGCTGCCCCCTTGACTTCAAACCTGACTTGAAGCACGGGGCAGCGACTGAATAAAACATTGATTTCTCAAGGAGGCTAAATGCGGCTAAACGAAGAAAAAGTGCATTAGGAAACTACTATGCAGCACTATAAGGTACTACATACTAGTACATACTTTGCACAAGTTTATTATTTACAACTTAAAGGGAACCTGTCACCAAAAAAATCGCTTATTAAGCTGTTAATATTTTTAACAGCTTAATAAGCGATTTCTTTGGTGACAGGTTCCCTTTAAGTTGTAAATAATAAACTTGTGCAAAGTATGTACTAGTATGTATACTACTATCTAATAATCCTTATCTATCACTTGACACTTCACTAACTTACTGGGGAGTCGGGGACAGTCAGGACTCCTCTCCACTCCAGACTTTTTCTTTTTACTGTGGCAGACTGCTGGCAGTGCAGAAAAGAATCCATTCACTTCTGGCCTACTGGGCATGGGCAGTTAGGCACACTGGGCACGGGTGGGCAGGCAGGCTCCCGCTCTTCACATTCAAAATAGGCAGCGGGCGGCAGCGTGACGTCACTCACTCCGTCACGCCGCACGCACATGCTCCTCCCACTTTAGAAGCAGGCGGAGCAGGCGAGTGACGTCGGGAGAGGTGAGTGACGTCGGGAGACAAGGAGGCGGAGCACATGACCTGACTACTCCTTGGCTTCCCAATCCCCAGCCAGGCCCGAGCCGCGGACCGCCCGCCCACGCCCCGCCCACTACACCAGGCGGGCGGGCGGGCCTGGCTGCCAGTGCCTTAGTGTGTAAAAAATAAATAAAAAAAAATAAATTTATGCGGTCCGGACGGGCCCCCAGTGGCGTAGGGCCCCATAGCCACTGCTATGGTTGCTATGGCGATCCCTACGCCACTGTTACTAGGGCCAGCCAGTTCTACAAACCACCCTGCGCTACGCAATTGCCGCCAGCAACGGTGTGCACATCTATCAACACCGGCCGGACAATTATTGATCTAGGAGCATCCCATCTGAGCGGTAGGACCAACCGGTTATTATCCTGGTGCCGCCGAGCATCTCTTTTGGTGTATGACTTGGTTCTGTGCACTATTACTTTCTGTTTGGCAACCCGCCGCGTTGCTCCCTGTGTATATCTATATATTGTTGTTATCTATTATCATGGGACCGATTTTCAAAAAATTTTCTAATTAAACGTTAAGTTTTAATTCTGACCACTTACTACATATTTCTTCTGTTTGACTCAGGTGGTCATCCATCATTATCTAATTTGTCATTTGTGCATTAACGTGCATAATACCTTACTGACTGACTCCAATGCATGGCCTTGCAGAATCTGGACCTTCTCATTTCCTTTCTCTCTCTCTCTCTCTCTCTGGAACACTTTTGGTAGTAGAAGACCATGCTTGAATAGTTGTACTAATCTCAGAGATGATGGTTCTCTGAAATTCAGGCCTAGCTCTAAGGAACTCACACTTCATAAGACCCCTCTGTAGCACAGCTTTACTGTTACTCCCTCTAACCAGGGGGGAACCAAGGTCTATCTCCCGGCAACCTAATAGGTGCTGAGTCAAGGTGTTTAACCCTGACCTATCCATACAGTGCTATCAGATACACAAACACAAATCAACATAAATCAAAACATTTCACTTTAGCAATGCAACATTAGAACAATCGACCTTTTGCAGTAACCCTATTATGGGTACTTCATATCTATCTAATATCTATCTATCTATCTATCTATCTATTTATCTATCTATCTATCTATCTATCATAAAAGAACTACATTTTTCTTCCACCATTCATATCTACAGTATCTGTCCATCTAGATTAGCCAGAACCCTTGCTATTTGTAACAAAACCACATGGAATATTGTGAAACTTTTAGGAAAGACATAGTAGAACTAGAGAGAGTTCAGAATAGGCGATCAACTTAAAGTGGTTGTACCACAAAAATATTCTATATTTTTTAAACAGCAGTTGGATCTCAATGGTTTTGTAATTGCATGTAATTATATTTTTAGTATTTCCACTGAGTTATTCAATAAAATCTATCTGTATAGCACCACCTGCAGTTTGTTTTCCTTATTTCTCTGACCACCTCGCTGAGGTGGTCACACATGCTCAGTTCTATCCTTCAACTGCCACCAGCTGTATCTACTATTAGAAGCTGTGACAGTTACAGTGAGAGAGCTGCAGCAGAAAGGACACTGCACCTGACCTGCGATATGGAAAGAGCTGCAGTAGAAAAGACATGCCCCAAGACAAAGAACACGTCCCCTGAGCTGCCATCTTGAAATAAATCTAACTGTGGAATTGTAGCAATAAATAGGGGAGCTCTAGATCCATGTCAGGTACAGGGCTGGTTCTAAATTTGTTAGAAAGATTATGATGTACTACAGTATATGATATATGATTTTTATTTTCAACATTATTTATTGGATAATCCCTTTAAGGATTTGTATATGGATTGTTCTGTTTTGTGTGTGTTAACCTGATACAACATGAAAGTGCATGACTGCGACTACCCTTGAATGACCAACTGGTAATAGGAAATAATAAGTGAAAAAGCTATTGACACTTTCATTTGTGGTTGTCTTTCATAATCCTGATCTCTGGACTACGGTATTGACGTTTTAAGTCTGAAAAATAAATCTCATTCAGGACAAGTGTTATTATAAAAAGTTCAAAGCTTCTTCTTCTTTGAAGAGTAGAAACATAATAATAGGCACAAAATTAACCAATTTGTTTCCTTCTGGGTCAAGAAGATTTCAGCAGAAAAATCTAAAAATCTTTTTTCTAATGTGTAGATCAATGTATAATACCAAGGCGGCAGTAGGACTCCAGGACCACAGGGCTCATAGACTAAGATGAACTGGCCTACTAGAGCACCAGAGAGCCCTCCACTGTATCCAGGCCCCAAAATAATAATGAATCTGAAAGGTCCACCAGAAGAACCACATTTGGAACTAATCACTTCCACTAGAGTCTATGTCTTATGGGCTGATTCTTTACTATCAATTTTTAAGCAGAGTTATGTTGAGTAGTAAGTGGAGCAAAGGTTGGACTAGCTAACTAGATTACGAGAAGAGCCTTAACCCCTTCCTGCTGTGTTTTCAATTTCGACTTCCTGCATTCTTGGAGCCATAGCCTGTTTATTTTTCTGTAGCCATAGGAGGAGTTATTTTTTGAGGAACAAATTGTACTTTCTAATGGTGCCATTTAATATTGCATATGATGTAGTGGGAAAAAAAAATGCAACTCCGCCACAGTTCACTATACAGTAAAACTGACTTGTGCTCTTTATTATCCGGGTCTGTATGATTATGGCGATATCATATTTGTATAGTTTTACTGAAAAAAATAAAATACATTTTTCCTTTTCATCGCCATTTTCTGACCCTTGTAACCTTTTTATAGTTACGTCTACGGAGCTCTTTGAAGGCTCATTTTTTTGCAGAACGATCTGTAGTTTTTATTGATACCATTTTGGGTTTTATCATTTTTGTAAAAAAAAAATTTTTGGGGAAGAGAAGTGATGAAAAATGGCAAATCGACCATATTAATTTTTTTCTGTTACATTATTCACTGTTTGAGATGTTTTTTATATTTTTATAGTACAGGCATTTTCAGACTTGGCGATGCCTATTATGTTTACTTTTTGATTGTTTATTTTGATTTTGGGGGAAGGGGGTGATTTGAATTTTGAGATTTTTTGAACTTTTT